>NC_046363.1:29004082-29304082 GCF_011125445.2 Fundulus heteroclitus
ATTAAAATCCCTTTTAACTCAGAGGAAGGTTGCAATAACCCACCTATCTGTAATAAATAAGCGTGTGAGATGTGTGAACAGAAACCACACAAACCTTGCTTTAAAATGTGTCTCTGAACATAAATACTGTAAAATGTTCCAACATTACCAGTTTAAATCTCTTTTACAAAGCTTTTGATTACAGCGTTTCTCTCTTTCTGTTCTTGGTTTTGTTAATTGAAATTTTCCTCTAATGTTGGCAAATTTAATCAATTAACTTGAATTAACTGTAAAAACCCAACAACTGAGGCCTGGTTTAGGTATTGGTTTGCAAACAAATATACAGAAAATGCTGCCAATAATAAACCAGTGACAAATGTGTAGTACCCCCCTATCCCAAAGCGTCACATTTTATCCCGGGTCAGTGCCTTTTTTTGGGATAATTCTACCTTATTTCGCTGATTTGATCCTGGTTCCTGCAGGGTTTCTGGAAAAGTACCACACTCTGGAAAAGCACCTTAGAGCTGCCTTAAAATAACCACAGGTTTTTTTTAATTAAAAACAAAAGTACTCAAATGAAAGGTTGGATTTGTCTATATTTTTCAGTGTGAGATTATGCTACAGATTAGTTTCCGCTTTTTACAAGTTTGCTGTCAAATGTTTTTTTTGTGTGTGTGTTTTTTTTAACACTATTTTAATTAAATTTTCTTATAGTAACACATAACATGGCCAGTTATACATCAAACGTCTATTAAGTTTCACCCTGTCCCCAACCTTTCCCCTTATCTAACCCTTTTATTGATTCACATATTTGTAAAGGATGGACATGTTTCTTTGCACCTATATAAATATGCTTATATGCTTCCATCCTTGGCCATTTGTGCATGCTTATACATATCGTGAGAAGAAAAAAGGAAAATTGAATTTTCTTACAATAACACAAAACATGGCCAGTTTTACATCAAACGTCTATTAAGTTTCACCCTGTCCCCAACCTTCAGGTAGATAAATAGAGTAAGGTACAGTAAGGTAGGTCCTCAGGCCCATAAAAAGTAACATTAGTTCTCAGTAAATAGAGATTACAAAGATGGTAATCTGAGTGAGTGGTATATTCCTCGCAGTTTATCCATCAGCAGTTGTTTCTTATTGTGATTCTATTGTTTCACTGTCTATATCTGCTGTATTTAAATATTCGAATCAGGCTGTCAAACTTTTTTAATCATTACACACATCCGCATGTGTTGATGCTGGCCTTTGCCGTTATGTGAAATTAAGCTAATTTCTTCTTTTCGTTTTTTTTTTCTTAATCTTTCAGTCACCTGAAGAAAGAGAGTGACAAGACCCTGTGAGGGAGGGGACATGAAGAAGAGCGGCTCGGGCAAGAAGAAGACAATGAACACGTGAATCTGTGCAGGAACAGACTGAAGAAAGAGAAAAAAAGAAAAAAGAAAAGCACTGAAAACTAAGAGGGAACTTATTAAACTAAAGCTGGACTAAACAGGGAATCCGGTGGTGCAAATGGGAACATTTCTGAGGATGAACAAAAGAAGAAGGTGTGAAAATGTTGCACATTGTCCCTGTAAACTGCACCAGACTCCCGACGTTTCCCTGTATTAATCTCGTTTTGTATTGTGCTCTGTACAGTATATTAGATGGGGGCGGGGGGGCTGAGGATTGTGAAGTACAATATGTTGTAAAATACCAGAAGGAATGTGTACATGAGTCTCTTTTATGTCGTTGCATGTAGCTAGGCGCTTCTTCTGAACTGGTGGAGCTTTTTGGTTCTCTTTTTAGTAAATCCTCCCCTCTTTTGTATCCGAGGGGGCGTTCGATATGCATGAGACCAGCAATTTAGTGTTTCCGTTCATGATGATAGTATTGTTATTATGATTAATGTCGTCCGTTTGTCGATAATGATATAATTATATATACAACACATATTATTTGTATTATTTTTTTACATTTTCATGGTATGGCGGTTCGGTTTTTATTTTTTTTAATTTTCAATTTAACTTGTGAAACAAGATGCAAATGAAGGCAAAAAAAAAAAAAGGAAATCTGGGAATAAATTATAATCTCTTCTTTTTTTTTATGCTAGTTTCCTGGCTGTTCATGTGTGTGTTTCACATAGATTCAGACTTTTTTTTTCTTCTTTTTTCTTTTTTTTTTCTTTGCCCTGTCTTTTGTTTTATACAAGTCAGTCGTGCACAAAGCATATCATATTCCTCCCACTCCTCCCCCTCTGCATCAGCCTCTCCCTCCCCTCTCTCGGCTGAGTGTAGCTAATAGGAGACACATGGGATGAGTGTGAGGCATGGGATGTGAGTCGCTCTAGTGAACAGCGGCAGCAGCAGCCACCCTGTAGAGCGAGCATTCCTGTCTGCTCTTTTGAAAAAAAAAAAAAAAAAAAGAAAAGAGGAACATTTTGAGAGGAGAAAGAAGGGAGAAGCTGAAAGGAGTGATTTACTGGCGCTGCTGAAGGCTCGGGGTTGTGTGTGCGTGCTCTCGCCGACCAGAAGAATCTCCTCCTCCCCACCGGATCAGTGGCTGCGGCCTTCGCTGCCGCCCCACAGATCACAGTTATTGATATGTCCTAGAGGCCAGAAAAGCTGGAGCTCTCCTCCTTCCCTACGGCTGCACAGTGGGGTTTGTGTCATTTAAAGTCACCTTGAATAAGTGTGTCACCGTAACGTAAAGAGCCTTCCTGCAGGACAGATCTCATCTTTTTTTCCCCCCCTCTGGTGAAATCACATCTGGGGTTTTATTCTTAGCACATCATCAGTCGTTTTTTTTTTTCTTCTTCTTTTGTTCCAGCGTCGAGGAGGACATATGTGAGTCGCAGGTCAATGTTGCTGAATATTTTTTTTGAACAGAAATCTCATGCAAGTGCAAAATAATCATTATTGTCTTATTTTTTTTGTTTTATCTTAAGTCAGCGTCTTATTCTTTCTTCCCTGTGCCTTGTTAGGACCTGCATCCAATAATCACTCTCTTCTTCTGCTTCTATATATATATATATATATATATATATATATATATATATATATATATATATATATATATATATAAATGCAGCAGAAGGATAGAGTGTCACGTTACCATGAAAATGTCCCCATACTAACTTGGTGGTGGCAACATCCTGCTGAAGTGATGTATTTTTTTTTTTTTTTTTTTGGTATTTTTAGCAGGAACAAGCAGCGGGTCAGATTTGATGGGAAGATGTATGGAGCTAAATACTGGAAGACCACCTGTTAGAGTCTGGAAAGACTTGATACTGGGGCAGACGTCCTCGTTCCAGTAGGAGAGCAAAGCTAAACGTACGACCACAACTACAGTAGAATGAGCTCAAAACACCTCCATGTCTTAAATGGCCGAGTCAAAGAGCAATCTTAAGTCTAATTAATAATCTGTGGTAATACTTGAAAATTCCTGATCACACATATTCCTCTCCCTCTGATCCGACTGAACTTGAGGTGTTTTCTAAAGAGGAATGTTTTTTTTGTTTTTTGTTTTAAATCCAGTTTGTAGATGTAGTCTGAAAGGCGTACAACTGTGATAATGGTGAAAGTTGCATCTATGAAGGAGTGTTGAAGTCTGGAACAGTGCAGGTGTTTATCTTAACATTTTCCAAGTAAATTAAGTTAAACTAAAAGTTTGGGTTTCCAGACTTTATTTTGTATTTGATTATCTGAGATTTTCTGAACATAAAGGGCTATTGGCATTATTTTCTAGCTAATTGATCTTTTTGATTTTTGTGTAACAAGCAGTTAAGCACATAGTCCTCATTGTGGGGTTGGGAGTTGCTTTATTGGCCTTTGGATCATTTTAAACCGGACCCAGGGTCTAGGTACCTTGAACCGGGGGTCAGTTTAGATGCCAAAGAATACAATCCTGTTTTTTGGAATTTTGTGAAATGAAAGTATCATAAATCAAACTATTATAAAGAGAATTAGCTTTTAATCTCGAATAATCCAGTGCCAAATTATATGTATTATACATTTTAATTGATTTGAGTTTGTCAAAATGTCAAGAAACGGTTAAATATGCACAGCAAATTGTGAAAAAACAAGTAAAAACCCATCTAGGTAAATGTTTTAAATTACAACGTACATAATAACAATAAAACCTTGGGAATATGAAATTAAATCTGAAATTTTGGGGTGGAAAATATGTTGGAACCTCATGCAAAGTATTAACTCAGAAGAGCTGACTAAAAAAAAAGCAACACACACTAATCAGATTTTATGCAGCCTATCCTTTGTCTCCTACTTCAAGGTTCAGGATTAATGTGTAATAAAATACAACGAAGCTTGAGGTTGCAATACGACAACCTTAAAGTAGCACAACAGCACTGCAGTAACAGATTTAGTCCATGAATCGTTTGCTGCTGTTGGTGTTCAGTGGTTCGTGACAGAGCTACCCAGTGCATCACAGATTATCGTCATTGCAATACATTTCTGGAATGTGTGTTTGCAAAAATGTCTCTTTACAATGCAATAACTGTTCACTATTCTACTGCAAGTGGCACAATTTCAAGACGCTGGTGTAAAATCCACCCTGCTTCAAGGAGTCTGTCTGCAGTAGATGTCCACACCTGACACAGATTAGAGAGCTGGAAGCACAGGGGGGAGAGAGAGAAAGGCCCGAGGAAACAGTGCAGCTGATATCGCCATTGCAATATTCAACGTTTAATGATTTTTCTAATGTCGTGGTGTCATTTTGCCGTCCTGAGTGCATTTCAGTTTTTAAAATAGAAAGTTCCAATCATTTGCCTCAGGGTTTCACCTTTCTTATAGTATAAATGTTACACATACGTGTTTTTGTAAATGATTTTTATTGCTCAATGCACAATATTTACCAGGTAGTGATTTAACCCAACAGAGAAAACACCATCGGATTGAGAATACAGCACTAAAATCGTTTCGTCTGCCCATCTGGTCCTAACATGTGACATTCGTTTGAGCAAACTAAACAAGTCCAGCCATCAGGATCTGTCTTTTATTATATGATGATTAAAGTCTCACTATAGCAGCTTCCATGGCCAGTCTTGTTAACATGACACTCCTGTTAAAATGTTTTCTTTCATTGTAGTTCCCAGAAAATGAAATAGTCCTGATCCGAATTTCAAGAATGGGGGAAGAAATTGGAAGTATTTGTGTTTCCTGCAAGTGGATTTTTTAAGCAGAGCTTCAAATAAATAGAGGAAGCATATTATTCAAAACTATATTAAAATTCAAACAGTATGTTTATCAGCTGATCAAATCCAAATCTGTGCATAAATCTGTGATGGCGATTTTAAAATTCTCGAAAGATTCTGAGGGGGTTGAGAGAAAACATCCTGTAACCCCATCCTCCTTATTCTGTGCCATTGTTTGAGACCCGCACATTTAAAGATGGTCAAAATGACAAAAACACTGACGTTCAAATGATCCAGACTTATTCAAGATGTTTTTTTTTTTTTCAATGCATACTGGATAATGTGGTTTTTGCTTTTGTGCCACAGCTCACTGAATCACAGCCTGTCTTTCTGCGTTTTGCTAAACAGCTTTTCTTGAGAGACTTTCAGCACACTTTGCAGCTGCCTTTGACCATTTTGGACCTAACTTTACCTTCACCTGCGCTCTAAAGTCGAATACTGTAGTTGAGCCTGAGTTTGGGGATGATTTCAATCCTGGGCAGCAAAAAGATCTGCTTGAGCAAACTTTCCATCATCTCGTTGATCTACAGGTGAGAAGCCCCACCCTGCAACAGCTGCAAACAAGGTAAGGTCACGGTAGCTGGATCCAAGCTGATCAGCTTTAGGTTATCAGGTCATCAGAGGAGAGAATAAATGAACAAAATGTGTCTGTTTCACGTTAACTCCAGTGAGCCCACACATGCATTAAAGAACATGCAAACTTCATGCAGAAAGGGTAGGTTTGCAGGATTCTAACCCTTGAACTTCCTGCTGCAAGGGGCTAGCGCTAACTATGGAACACAATCTGAAAAGGCTTGGCCTGAATTTGTATTTACCACTTCAGTCAATATAATAAGTACTTTGGATTTGTCTCTACAACCTTTGCACGTCCAGAGACGGATATTTTTTATCGTTCCTCTTTGCTACATACTTTAAGATTAGCCAGATTGGCTGGAGAGCATCTGAGGAGCACAACTTCCATCCATCCATCCCTTGTGGGGTGCTGGTGTCTATCTCCAGCTGTCAATGGGCGAGAGGCGGGGTACACCCTGGACAGGTCAGGAGCTCAATATTTTATTTGCTTCTAAATCTCTTCATGGTCTGGTCCTGTTATCTCTCCATGCTGCTGCAACCAAACAGACCCACCTTCACTTATGTCCACCAAGCAGAGGCTTAGAAATGTTCTATTAACTTATATGTGACTGTGATTTTTTGCCAGGTTTTTTGCAAAATAGACATTTTCCTGCAAGAAAATCTTTTTGTAGCGTTCTTTATTTGCAGTAGGTAGCGCTGTTGCCTTGCACCAAGAAGGTGCTGGGTTCAAAGCCCGTTTTTTGACATGTAGTTTGCATGTTTTCCCTGAGCATGCATGGGTTCTCTCTAGGAACTCGGGCTTCCTCCCTCAGTCCAATAACATTAGGTGTGAGCGCATGGTTGCATGTTTCTGTGTTGCCCTGTGGTGGAGACAGTCACCCTGCATGGATAAGCGGGGCACAGATAACAGATCATTGCCAAGGATTGTCTTAAATCTGGAGATTTCACCATGCAGACTTATCCGATCAGTTCTGATATGTCACTCTGGCACAGTGAGCGAAGTTGGCGTTTGTTAACGCAGAAGCCAAAAGAACTTAATGGAAACCTCTCCAGAGACAAAAAGAAAGCTGCCTTGTTTTTAGATGAACTTTGAGTTTTTAGACAGAGGCGTGTCTTAAATTACAACAGATATCTATAAACAACACTCTCAAACATCCTTCACTCCTTTGAATTTATGGCTTTATAGCTTTTGGGTCAGACCGTTTGAACATTTTCACATGGTATTGTATTAACCAAAAACAAAGATGCAGTCATTTATTTATTTCGTGTTCTTTTTGCAATAGATGATACAAGATTTTGAAGCTCAGTGAAGCTGACACAAACGCTTTAAGCAACTTCCTAACAAAGAATTAAAAGCAATGTTAAAAATAGTGTTCACTGAAACTGCTACAGTAGTTTCATTATGTTGCTTTATTTTCACATCAGTTACTCTGTCATCAAAATGCTTCACATATTCCCTTCCTGCTACGTTTCAGGTAGGAACACAATTGGTGGAAATGTCCTGTGTCCAATGCAAACGACAGGACAGTTTCATCAACTATAAAATACCTTAAACTGCTTTGATGTTTTAGAGATTGGAGATTTTTTAGGGCAATAGGTGTCTACTTTGGTCTTGGCCATTAGGTTCAGCCTCTCTGAAGCACACTTGGATCACACAGCAGGACAAACATTGGAGACACGCCAGCAGGTCCACTCTTCAAGGACTGAAATTTAAACAAAAACACATTCAGGCTTTGAGGTGGGCTTGAAAAAAATCTGGACTTAAACTTCATTCATGCTTCAAAACCTTCCATTGTGGCTGTATTGAATTCTGCAAAGAAGAGTGGGCCTAAATTCCTCCTCATGAATGCAAAACACAAACGCTTGATGGCATTTGATGGAAACCGGTCATTTGACTTTGGGGGAAATTACATTTTCACATGGAGCCGGGTCGGCTCAGATATGTATTTTTAACTATTAAATAAAACCATACTTTGAAAACTGCATTAACTGTTTATGCGGGTCATCTTCCATATTGACATTTGTTTGATGAGAAAACGCTTAAACGTGACAGAAACAGCAGGCATCTGTAAGGGAGCGCAGAGGTTTTCACAGCACCGCGCTGCAGCTGAACGGATCCCACTTTAAAAACGACATTGCACATCTCCGCTGAGAAAATACATCCACACTCCTGGACAGAGACACTGAGCTATATAATACACTGCAGTGCTGATTTTGCCGAAAAACTGAAGTCACTGGCCGCCATCTTGCTACTCCCCACTCTCACAGAATCCCATAGGATTTGGTTGCAACAACAAGCAGTTTTCTGGCTGTGTGAAAACGTTTCACAGGTAATTAAACAGTCAGTGGATGTACTAACAGTATCAACTACTAGGAAATTAGGTGCTGAAATATTTTACATGTTATTCATATTAAATATATATATGTATATATAAGTATGTGTAGGCCTATACGTATATATGTATATACATGTATACATATATGTAAATATGTTTTTGTATATTGTTATTTATATATTTATAAATGTTATATATATATATATATATTTAAATGAATAAAATGCAAAATATTTCAGCACATGACTTTCTCATTACTTGATAGTTTTAGAACATAACATAAAAGTATATAGCATTTGACATTTAAAAGTTTTAAGCCCCTCCTGAACATGAGAAAATCCTCGTTATTCGATGCTGTAGCGCACATATTCCCTAGTTACTGAAGGAAAATAGGGAGTACCAATATGGCGGCTGGTGGCTTCAAAGCGACTCTTTTTTTTTTTTTTTTTTTTTTTTTACTTCAAAGCGACTCGTTCTAACAGCAGGCGATTATCACTCCAGTGTATAATATAGCTCAGAGGACAGAGATTATTTTGACGCTGCCAAACGCTTATAGGATAATATGAACGAGGAGTCGCCACCGCCCCCTACCGGAGCACCGCGGTACTACTCTGCAGCACAAAAAAGAAAGCTGAAGCATGACTTTTCAGTCAAGACGGTTTAAATTTTATTCTGAAATGATACATGGACCGTACATGAAGGTAAAAAGGGCCATTTTACACAATAATAATTTCGCTACTCATAATTAATGTACACAAGGCTTAACGGGATCCAAGTACTACTTACAATAAATCACACTTTACTAGCATTCCTAACACTTGCTGTTTGTGCCTGTCTCTGTTTCCGGGGTCAAATCGGAGGCAACCGGAAAAGGTTTAGTTTATAATTAACACAGACAAAACAGGTAATTACAGTACAACTAAGCGGGCCGGGGCATTAATGTGGACCTGCTCCCTGCACGCCGTCACTCTTGTGCACGCTCCTCACGTGTCTGCCCAGGGACTCCATCCATTTGAAGGACTTGCCGCAGTAGGCGCATATATAGCGCTTCCCCTCGGTGTGGATGGTCTGGTGTCTGTTCAGGGCGCTGGTGGTGATGAACGTCTTCCTGCAGATGTCGCACATGTAGGGCCTCTCGCCCGTGTGCGTCCTGATGTGGGCGGCCAGGTGGGAGCAGTTGGTGAAGCGCTTCTCGCACACGGAGCAGATGTAGGGCCTGTCTCTGCTCTCCTCGCCGCTGCTGCTGCCGCCGTTGTTGCTGCTGCTGTTGTTGTTGTTGTTGCTGAGGAACTGCTGGAAATACAGCGCCTGGTCGTGCAGGCTGGTCGCCAGGCCCGTGTGGGGCGAGATGAACTCCTGCGCCTCGGGCTCCAGGTCCTCCTGGTTCTCCGCGGGGTCGTGGACCATCCAGAAGTGCCGCTTGGTGGCCTCTGCCTGCGGCGGGTCCGGGTCCCCTTTCACCCGCGAGGTCTCCGGCTGCTCCTGGTCCACGCAGCACACCTCGTCCTCTTCCTCCTCCCCCTGCTGACGCTCCTCCTCGCAGGGAGCAGCCACTGCAGGGGGTGACTGATGGGGCTGGACGGAAGGAGACGCAGGAGGAGGGGGAGGAGAGGGCAGCCGCTCGGTTTCGAGGTAATTGTCCGGTTCGGGCTCTAGAAAAAGGAAAAAAAATAGACCGCAACAGTTTATTTGTAATATAAAATCTAACACTATGTCGTCCAAGAGACCCACGACAGGACCTACCTGACTTGCGGAGCTTCAGCTGCATCCTGAGCTGCCTGATTTCCAGGTCTTTGGAGCGTAAAATCTCCTCCTGGTACACCGCTATTGTCTTCTCCACCGCGCCTAAAATCTCCTCCGCCACCGAGGACAGCCTCTCGTTGAGGAAAACTCTCAGGGGCAGCATATTATTTTATTTTTTTAGATGGTGGTCAACCTGAAAACCTGCACGATCTCAGCAGCGAATGAAGACGGATTTCTCCGGGTCCCTGAACGTCACGCTTCGCTTGTAAACACGGACGTGAAACCGAGAGTCACGTCAGATTACGTGCGACGTAAAAACAGAGTCGCCCCCTTGTGGTTTGGAGGGTGAAGTAAAAAAACTACTACAAAAAAATCTATTAATAATATTAATATATGTTATTCTTATATTATAATAACAATTAAATGATTAGTATAGTAACAATTATAAAATAATAATAAAAATAGTTAGAAATAATAGTAATAATAATATATTTTATTATAATATTATTATTATTTCAGGTTTTATAATGAAATAATCCAAATTTCTGGGCAAATAAAAAATAGAAATAAAATGTTGTGAAAAACAATTTTTGTCTTGACTGGAATAAATTGACTGGTAATTTTATAGCAATAGTTGAAACAATGTATTTGCATCCGTTGTATATAGCTTTTCTTCTCACTGTCTGACTTGCATCTATTTTCAATTAAATGTTGAAAAAATTATATAAACATATACTACATGGCCAAAAGTATTCTCTCCTTTCCCTTGACTCACATATGGACTTAAAGGAAAAATAAGTAATAATGACACCTAGTGGTTAACATCGGAACAACACATACACAGTCCGCCATTTAATAGTAGATGAACTGGATTTTTACTTACACAGGATAGGTACATGATGTTGTATTTTGTTCTATTTATGGTCTGCTTCTCTTATTGACTTCCACGTTTGCAGGCTGCTGCTCTTTTGCCAAAATAAAATACCAAATGATGCGCTCTGTTTTGGGAACCCTGGTAACTCTCATATGATTGGCTCAGGAACCAGGAAGTAAAGACTAGCTACACTCAATTTAAGTTGTTCCCCATCGTACCTCTCGGTTTGAAAGGAGAAAAACAGAACTGAGACATTGTTGATGGAAAGGACGGATTGTTTATAGGGAATGTTACTTCCGTCCCAGGTGAGACGTGAGAATTATTTAGGTTGGTTTTACACTAAATATCTTTCTTCTAGCTCCTTTAATCCATCGGGTTCAATATTTCGTTTGTCCACCCGTTCCAGCTATAACAGCTTCAACTCTTCTGGAAAGGCTGTCCATAAGGTTCTGGTGTGTTTACAGACGTTTTTGGCCATTCTTCCAAAAGCGCATTTGTGAGGTCATACGCTGATGTTGGACGAGAAAGCTTGGCCCTCAGTCTACGCTCTAATTCATCCAAAAGGTGTCCTGCCAGGTTGATAGTAGGACTCTGTGTAGGCCAGTCACGGTCATCCTCACCAAACTCTCTCACCCAAGTCTTTTTGGACCTTGCTTTGTTCTCTGATGCAGTCACGTTGGAGGAGGAAGGGGTCATCTTCAGACTGTTACCACAATGTTTAGAGCATTGAATTGTCTAAAATCTCTTTCAGCTGAAGCATTCAAAGTTCCTTTCCCTGGACCTAAGGGGCCAAGCTTCTGGAAAAACAACCACACACCAGAAGTTCAATGAGCTCGGAACTGCTTGTAGAAACAAGTCTGCATGCCTGGAAGCTTGATTTTATTTATTAAACATCTGATGGGTGAATGAACACTTTTGGCAATATAGTGTACCATAAAGCTTACAGTTATCAGATCATGTTACTGCCGCCGTACCTGCGAGTAAGAAAATGGATGGATGGATGGATGGATGGCTCATTCTTGAGTACAATTTGCCAGACAGTGTTTGGCCATGATGTGTTAAAATGCTGAAGGAACACCTCAAGATATCAGTCAGGAAGTTAAAGATGGAGCACAAATGGGTCTTGAAAAATGAAAATGGTCAACGACTAAAAACATACAGCCTAATAATTTATGTTTTATGTTCTTGGAGTGGTCACCACAAAACTCTAATCTCAGCATCACAGGAAATGTGTGGGCAGAGCTGAACGCTGTATTTCTATTGCAGCTTTCTGAATCTAGAGATTTTTCCTAGTTTTCTAGATTATTGTCTTACAAATTGTCTTGAAAGAAAGCGATTGCAAAAAAAACTAAATTTCGTAACCCATTCTTGACTAGATTTAGCTCTAGGCATTTCTACCACATGGAATTGCTTTTATGTGAACTAGTCTGTACAAGCTCTACCAAGTCTTCTTGTCAAAGTAATTCAAGCTCAGTCAGACCAGATGAAGAGCATCTGTGACATCGATTTATAAGACTTGCCACATATTCTTCATTGGATTTAGGTCTGTCTGGACTTTGACTGGGCTGTTCTAGCAGGATGGTGTGTTCAGGTTCACCTGCTGTGTTAGTTTTCAGCCAAACTTTGGTGTTTTGCAAGTTGACCAAAATGTTCATGTTTGGTTTCATCTGAAAAGATCACTTTCTTCCACACGTGTGCAGCATTCTTGTGCCAAACCTTTTGTTAAATTTCCTGTCGCTTTCCTACATTTATGGCTTTCTTCTTGCCATGCTTCTGTCAAACACCTGCACATCTAATAGTTGTCCAGCTTCCTCCACCTGAGCTCTGAATCTCTGCTGCTCCTCCAGCACCTCCACCCAGCATCACCTGTGTTCATTGGTCTTCTTGGATCCATTCATTCACCAATTATCTCTGAGAAATCTGTGGGGCCTTCACAGAAGAGCTGAATTTACACTGACTTCCACAGAGCCGGGCTATTAATTAGAAGACCTCTGAAGGCAACGTCACCCTGGATTTCATTAAGGGGGTCTCGGTACAGATGCTCACAATGCTTCAGATTTGTATGTTGAATCCTGTCACCGGTTCATCATGCAAGATCCCAATACTGACACCTAATTGAGAGACGAAAGTTCAATGGGCACAAGTATTTTTTTTCCCCCTCTCCAAACTAAGCACTGCAAGTGGTTGCATGCAACTAATTTCTTAAAGCGTTAATGTTCGTGCTTCTACCATAGTGGCACTATTCAGTCCTGCACAGTTTCAGCTCCATGTGAAAGTAAACTAGACATAAGATAAGAGGAAAGCAAACATTTGGCACCTTTTAGTAACTGCAGATTGCAAAGAATCCTGGAAAATTTTGCAATCAAGCTCAGAAAAAAAATAAGACTCAGCTTAAAAGAAAAAAGAAAGCCAATTTATATACTCCCTCCACATGGTCAAGACTTTTAGTTTGCATTTTTAATTTATCCCATCAAATTATCTTTACCACAGCTAATTTTAATGTTTCAGGGTTCAAATAAGCGGTTTCTATACATTAATCCAGTTGACAATGCTATATAGTTCATGTTCATCCCTAGTTGAGTCTTACTTCAACCTTAGGATAAAAATAGCAATGAAGTCCCTCAGGGTATTGTCAGTGCTGTAATAAGACACCCTCTGCTCAACATGTCGGGAATACCAAGCCCACAGCCATCAGAGGAACACTTAGCGGCCTGGTGAAGTCGCTCAGCCCATGGACAACAGGGCGTTCTTTTAAATAAGCCGTTATCATACCTAAAGATTTCACTTTAAAATCAAGATAGGAGTCACAGAGACAACAAAGACACAGATGCATCGTCTAAACCGTTTATTAGAATATTTCCTTATAATTTTCCCCTCCTACCCGTGGATCACGACACAATACAACCATCGTGTAATGGACACTTTTCTCTCGGCAAAACGAGTGAAAATAAAAAGAAGAAGTTGGATCATGCACGTCTACAGTGAGGGAAAAGCCACAGATCTTCACAATCACACACGAAGAGACACCAGAATAAAGACAACAATATGCGACCGACAAGAGCTGTGACACAGTTTACATAAAAAAAAAAAAATTGTTTTTAAAGAAGTTCGTAAACCTTTCAAGTAAAGGCAGAGGACTAGCGCGTCCACATCAGGTAGTCAGCCTTTACAGCTTGAGCACTTTGTGTGGAAGTTAGTTTTGCACGCGGGTCGTTCTCAGTAGACTCATCAGTGCAGCACCAGTGCATGTGTCAGCCTGTCCCTTTTTTTTCTTTATAGGGAAAAATATACCAAAAAAGATAAAAAGGAAAGGAAAAAAAATGCAAGGGAATGACAACATTACACAAATGGTTCAAATAAGTACTGCGAGTTGAGGGACCTGGTCTGGTTTGGGTCTTTATGCCTTGGCGTTGATGATGTCAATGAACTCTGGTTTGAGAGAAGCTCCGCCCACCAGGAAACCGTCGACGTCCTTCTGGGAGGCCAGTTCTTTGCAGGTACCCCCGGTTACTGAACCTGTGAAGCGGCATTGACGTATGAGAGGGAAAATAACGTGCAGCAATTATCCCATAATTGTGTTTCATTTTATTCAAATAGCTCACCGCCATAGATGATTCTCACAGAGTTGGCCACGGCCTCGGACACGTTGGTCTTCAGCCACGCTCTCAGTTTCTCGTGGACTTCCTGAGCCTGATATATCACACAGAAAGCGTGTTTGAAACCACGGGGCAAGACCCCTTGAGCAGAAACAGTTAAATATTCAAATATTTACCTGCTGCGGAGACGCAGTCTTGCCGGTGCCAATGGCCCACACGGGCTCATAGGCAAGCACGACCTTGCTCCAGTCCTTTACATTGTCTGTCAGAGATAAGACTTGGTTATTGTGCAAGCGGTCATATTTCCAATCCCCCTCTCTCTCTCTGAAAGGGAGTTGCGTCACTCTGGCTCCGTCCTGAAAGCGGCTTACCTGCGATGACTTTGGTCTGGGCAAACACCACCTTCTCCGTGATGCCTCCCTCCCTCTCGTCCAGCTTCTCGCCGATGCAGGCGATCACGCCGAGACCGTTCTCCAGAGCATGAGCGGTCTTCTGGCCGATTAGCTAATAACCCAGGATTTAAAAAAAAGAAAAATAAATAAAATTCTGGAAATTCAATTCATCTGTTAGAAGTCTAAACTGATCGGATCATCTTGAATTACCTCGTCGCTCTCGCCGAAGACGTGGCGCCTCTCGGAGTGTCCCAGGATGACCCAGTTCACGCCGCAGTCCTTGATCATCGCAGGGCTGCAGGCAGGGAAACGGTCAGGATGAAACCAAAACCACATTAAAGTTCTGTTACAGAAAATCCACCGGACCGGTCTTCCTCTCGTCACCTGATCTCCCCAGTGAAGGCACCCTTGGCGACCTTGTAGCAGTTCTGAGCCGCCACGCCGAACTTGCCGTCCAGTTTAGACCTGGCGAAGTCCAGGTAGATGGACGGAGCGCCGCACACCACCTCTGAACAAAAAACAGAAAACACTGACGTTTTATAATCAGTTTTTTTTTTTTTTAACTACATGTTGCAGAATGCATCCATTTGCAACGTCTTAACGAGGCACGGGCTACTGGGTGTCACGACGTTGATTTTCAGCTGTGTGGAACAGCGTAGCACCGTTTCCCCTTCCACACCGGTTAAAAATGAAGGGGCTCCTGCACATTTTCCTTGCTTACAAGAAAGGCACATTTATAATCTATGTCCATTAAAAGGCATCAAAAATTAGAACCTCCTGTAACAATTTAAATTTCCAAAACTCATTACAGTGTGATGCATACCTTTAATATTTAGTGAAAAAGAAAAGATTGGGGGCATATGCTTTGAAGCATGACTGGGGATAATTTTGTGATTCCTTCTTTTAGTGTTGAATGTGACAAACTGATAAAAAAAAAATTATAGAGAGAGCAGCTATGAAAGCAACCGAAAATTAGGTCAAAACCAGTATCACCATATATATCAATCAAAGTATGGCCCTCCTTTTTCTATCAACTAAAACGTGCATCAATGTACAAGTATGATGCATTTACTGACCAAAAACTGAGATTCTACCCTCAAATTTACTATATTTGACCAGTCGATGCATTAGTTTCATTACACCCTACAATTAACAGTCGTTAAATAAATAGATCAATAAAATGGATACCTAGTTTGTACAATTAAAAATATGTTCTTTAAAATAAATAATTCTTTGCAGCAGCAAAAAAAAAAAAAAAAAAAGCTAAGCAACAAAAACATTTTTTCAACTTAGATAAAGTCTTCAATGACTCAGAAGACGGCTCAGTTTTATAGCATTATTGGCTAAAATAAAATATTAGGTGCCATAATGGGTGGCCTAAAGAGCCACAGGTTGAAAACCCCTGGCCTTGTTTTTTTTATTTTTTAAGCTTACCAGGTACTTCACTATTCAAAATAATAATAAAAAAGCAATAAAGGCCATCAGAGCTTTACAAACATTGCTAAGTTGATGGTCTGCAGCACTTTCCTTGCTGTGAACTGCAGCAGACTGTGACGATCAGAGTACAGTGAAGTCAAGACACTGACATTCGCAATGTAACTGTATCTCTGGGGTTATGGGGGTTCTATATTAGACGCCGCATGGCATTACTGGTTTGGGAAAAGGTCATTTGTCCTGGGCTGGAGTCATCTGCATTAAAAGGTCTGAGTTCAGCTTCAAAAAGGTCAACGAGGGGGCCACATTCTGCAGAGATCAGAGACCTGTCACGAGCCCAGAGTTTAAAAGTCAAAGGAGCAAAAATAATCAAAGCGAAGAGAACAGTTTGGGGAGGAAACTGTTTAAATTTGACAGGTGAGAAGAGCACACTAAGGATTAAGTTTAGCACTGTAAAGGGGTGGATTCATTTAGGGGAACAAGGTCCAAGTATTTGCTCCTGAATAGGTCAGGCTTTGCTGAACTCAATAATGGAGTTGCATAACGCAGAGCTGCAAGAGGGATCGACATTTAGTTTCTGCCAGCAGCTCCTTCCTCTGTCTGGTTAGACTCCAGGCTGCAGAGACGGGCAGCAACCGCGCAGGCGCCGCGTTCAGACAAGCAGCAACAGCGCATGCGCTGTATTCAGACAGGCTGCAACAGCGCAGGCGGTGCATTCAGGTCACGTTAGGGAAAAAAAATCCTGAGGCCACAACTTTACAAAGTAGACACTATAAATGCATGATGTGAGCGCTTATGCCAGTCAAAACACGCGTGACTGTGGTTTGTTGTCTCGGCGTTGCTCGTATTAGCACTAAAAGAGCTAAGAACTGTGTAAAATGGCGTTAGGCACCGCTTGAACTTGAACGCACCCCGGCAGTCAGCGGGACTACGTGCTGCTGGAAGCGCACACCCACCACCGACATGACGGAGGGAGCCCTCTGTGTCCTTCATCCGTGTCCCCTCACAACTCCCAGCCTCCGAGCTGAAGTCAGCCGGGTTCGGAGTTAAAATACAGAGTTTAACTTTTATTAAGCGTTTAAGAGTAAAGCCGGAGGAGGCGATTTGTGATGCTAAATCGTCTCACAGATGCATTGAATGGCCGAGCCGTTTCCGACGTAAAACGGGTCAAGTGCGTCAATTCAAACGTTCGGGTTTGTTTGAAATAAGCAAAATACGTCAAAGTTTAAAGAGGAAATTGTGTAACTGCTGTCAGAAATCCCTACGTACCGACATTGGGGTCCACCTTGCCCGCATTCAGGGTCTGGATGAGCTCCCCAAGGCTTTTCTTGTCGCCGTTCATTTTCCAGTTGCCACCGACGAAGAATTTTCTGCTCATGTTTGCGGGTTTTTTTTTTTTTTTAACGGGCCTTCAATGAAAAATAGAAAACGACTAAAAAGCCAGGGTGCTTGCAGTCTGGGGCGAAAGAGCGAACGGCAGAGGGCAGCTGAGGGTATTTATCAAGACGGAAACCCTGACTCCTCCTCTCCTTCAGTGGATTGGTCCGTGAAGCGGGACGCCCGTGAACGCATCTCCATAGATCAGAGACGACGAAAGGGGGAGAGCGAAAAGTCATGGTGTGTTCAGGGATTGTGGGAAAACATAGTCTCATAAATCTCTTGCAAAACGCTAACAACAAACGCATATTCGAGCTCCATTAAACCTCCGAGAGAGGTGAATAAATAAAAGGGAGCCAAAACAACCACTGGTTTGTAGCTAATCAATTATTTTACCACATTAAATGTAACTGGTGGCCACAGCGGCACAGCTGATCGGAAGCTGTTTTTCTTGAATGAGTATAGGTGTTGGTGATGCTTCTAAGTGCTATCCGTGGGATGTTAGTTTTGTGAAATATTCGTTCGGATTTTCACCAAATATCATGCATATTATTATTATTATTATTATTATTATTATTATTATTATTATTATTATTATTATTATTATTATTATTATTATGTTTTTCTCAGATTGGCTCCAGTGCTTGCAGTGTTCAAATATATGTACAATTTGTATTTAATCGATTACAAAACTGGGAAAAATAAGTGTCTTAAAGCTTTCAGAGTTTCAGAGGAGTAAATAGAAGCTGAGCAATATTAGTAAATATTAATATTTATTAATATTAATATTTTTTGTATTTTATCTATTGTGTTCGTTTTTGTTTTGAATTAACTGCTACTAAGAAAAAAGTGACGTGCTTTTATTTTACATTCATATTTAAAAAAAACAGTCAAATAAAACGTTAGTGAACTCCAATGTATCACTCCATACGCTGCCATCTACTGGCCAATAAGTAAATGTACAGGCCAACCAGCATAAATTCACGGTTGTATATCAGACGCACATCCAACATTCTGATTCCAGAGGGCGCTATTCTTCTTTTCCCCTTGCACCACTGACATAAAAAGTATGCCTTAAATATAGATTGTTACATTGTGAAAGCGGAAAAGATAAAATGTTTTATGCATTGCGCACAGCTGGATCGTAAGCAGATATAAAATGCATTTACAAATAAGAATAGGAGCAGGAGACACAAAATAAAATGAGTTAAATTGCTGCACATAATCAGTTTTTGTATAAATGTGTAATTTTTCATGAGATTAGTTGCACTATGCTGGTTGAAAAAAGAAGATTTTAAAAAGAAAAAAATACATCATTCAGTCTACTAATGTTTCTAGGAGTTCTATTAGTAATATTCTGTATATATACCCTACAAGCCTATATCCTGGTATTTTCATTTATTTAAAACCTACTCGATTGAGTAATAAAAAATACACAATTACAAAGGAATTATATAGTTATACAGTTATGCGTGCAGCTCTTCAAATGTATAAGTAGAAACTTAAATAAAAGGTCGATTTTGTGAATCGTTTTCAGAACTTACTGGTAAACAGATACGAAATGGCAAATATTTGTACAAGGGTCTCCATTTACAAATTTTAATAAATAAATAAATAAAGTCCTATAGCGAATGAGCTGTGAGTCAGTGTGATAAACATTGCCAAATAGGATTTATTTATTTATTCATCCAGTAACGTCAAAAGACGTGATACGCCATTTGATTTGCTGCGAGTAAACTAGTCCCGCCCTTTTGCCACAATCCTGTACGTTCCGATTGGACAATATGTAGATCAGCTTGCTTGGTTTTGTCTACCCAGAATGCACTGCGTTGAAAGAAATACCTGTTATGATGCATATAAACCGCTTATATTTGAACTCGGGGTACATAAATATGGTTTATTTTATCTTATTACATCATATAAGAGCACCGTATCTTAGAAAAAGTGTGTTATGCTAAGTCTGGTAAGAGTGACAATCCAAACCGTTACAAACAACGTGTGTGTTATTCATAAATACTTTCCAGACCGGCGCATACGTCAGGAATCTTTGCTCTTAAGTTATTTGTCTAGCAGGTTTCTCATAACGAGAAGCCCCCATAATGTGTTAAAGAAAAACGAATCTTAATTTTCTAAATGCAGATAATACGCAGAGGAAATTATTTCCTAATATTAATACAGTAGGAAAAAGCTGTATTAATGCGCTTACAGCAGAGTTTCTGATATCCGGTATAGGAACTAATATTCTGCAATTTTTACTTGCACCAGAACATGAAACATGCTGCGCAACTTTTTTTTTTTTTTAGCAAACAAGGAAAGGTCCCTTCCTGAAAATGTTTGTCATTCTCACTTTGTTAAAGGATTGAAAAGTTTGAAAATGTTCCAAAACCTAAAATGAATACATTTGTGGCTTTTTAACTATTTTCGTACATAGAAACAAGGCACACAATTGCTTTTGGTTGCTGGCCCTTTGTCTCCGTGTTTCAATTGTGTATATATTTCTTAACAATCTTGATTAAAAAAACGTAATGTATTTTTTTTTTCCCGCTCCTATGGTACTTTAATTGATTTATTTCAAGAAGAAATAATTGTATTATTTGAAGGACATGAGGGTTCTGACCCCATTATCAAGGGATCGGTTCTAAACTGAAAGAAAGGCCTGACCTGCAAAGTAGACACTTGGCTCCTGGTTTAATATGCAGGAGCCAAGAGGGAAGTGGCAGGGGTGATTAAATACTGCATTACAGCACAGGACAGAGAGAAAGATGTGTTTTAATTTTTTATTTTATTTTTTTCCCTGCCTGAGATTAAATCAAAATAAACTTTTCCTGGTACTGTTTTCAGAAGTCTGAAGGTGTCTCATTCAGCTGATCAAAAGATTACATGCAAATGTGAATGCCAGAGGAATGCCCAGCCATCACGAAGGAAGATTAAACTGTTGTAGGGCAAGATTTGTACATCAATTTAGGAAAAAGAAAAACAATAAACAGCATGGGAATATGATGGCTGTAGCTGGTAAGAATGTTATTACCCACAGGTTAAACACTAAGAAGGGCTGAAAGGCCACTCAGGGAAGAAGAAGCAAAACCTCCACGAGCAACATGAAAAACCTGATCGGTTTGAGAATGCGCTTATGAAATACCCTCTTTTTCTTTTGTTTTTTGTCATGTTCTGTGGTCTGCTGACATAATGATTGATCATTAGATTTGGAGGAAAAGATGAAGCTCTCTGAGAACAATGACTTATGGAGGCAGCATCATGTGTTGATGTTTTGTTTTGTTTGTGCACTTTACAAAACAGACAACATTATGTGGAAAGGAAATAACGTGGAAATAATGAGGCTAAATCCTAAGACATCATTCAGGAAGTCACAGTTTGGGCACAAATAGCTCCTTCAAATGTACAAGGAAACAGCCTGTCAGTTACAAAGTTAAGGGCAAGAGAGTCAATGTGTGGGAGTGACCATCCCAGATCTCAATCATATAAAACAAAAAAGCAAAAAAAATAATTAAACGCAGAACCAGAAAGTGGTGTGAGAGCAAAGATCTCTGTTTAACCAGACCTGTCAGAAGGTATGTGTCGAAACTTCAGCTCATCGTTTTGAGAAGCTTGTAAAAACGTAGTCCATGTAAAGCAGTATAAGGTGATTCAGCCAAATATCAAACACATGTATGTAAATTTATGAAACAAACATCTATAACACTTTTTTCCCCCATATAGCCCTTTTAGTAAATAGAACAACGTTTGGTAATGTTAACTGACCTAAGACAGAAAAGATTAAATATCAGTATGTCTTTTTATTAGTGTATGCAAACATTTGGCTTTTCGACTGTGTTTGCTATGTTGAACCTACTTCTAATTGCTAATGTGGAAGTGACAACACATTTCGGACAGATATCCATTTCAACCTCTTACAAAACAAATATGAACTCGAGTAACTTTCTGCCGATAATATGGAGGAAAGGTCCCTCCTCTTTCTCATGCTATCCCAGCGACCAATCACCATCCAGCCGGTCATAGTCCCACGCTGGGGTGGTTCGGACTCCTTCGACTTAAAACATATTTTTCATTTTTTTGTGTGTGGATATGATTATTTCATCTATGATAAAATCGGTCAACAAACCCTATAAATAATCGGAATTAAATTATTATTTTTTGTGTTTTTTTTCTAATACGTTATCGAGAGTCGACGTTTTGTCGTTCCCTCCTCTGGCCACAAGGGGGCAGACTTGGGACAATTTTCCTCTTCTCTGTTTTCAATGAACATAGTTTTCCTTCTTCGCTTCCCTCACCGTCAGGCTCGCTTGCTGCTCACCTTTGGATAACTCGTAACAGGAACTTTAATAGGATTCGGAGGAGGGGTAAAAAAAAAAAAAAAAACAATAACAATGACTGAACTAACAACGATAAAGATATCAGAGGTGGATTTGTAGGAGGGGAAAGCCTGACAGTTAAAGGAGGTCGAGCCTTTAAAAGCGTCGGCATGGGGTTGAGCCGTTAAAAAAAAGAAAAAGAAAAAGAAGCGTAGCTACCCCTCCAAAGTTCACCGACTCGTCGCGGAAGACAGGATTCCGCCCACAAGAAAGATGGCGGCTCCCTTGCTGGAGAGACTGTCGGATTCTTTAGGTTCGCCGGAGCCAGCGGTTCGCCTCATTTTATCGGTTTTAATCGGTGAGTTCGGCGCGACGGCCCAGCCGGTGTGTGTGTGTTTAGCCGGGGCGAGCTGACAGGCGGTCCGGGCGGCAGCTCCTAACTGTTGGTGGCAGCTAACTCAGCCTGGACTATCTCAGCTCCAGACCCCTATGTATCTGACCAAAAACCAGCAATAATCATTTAAAATTACTCCTAATGCAAGCCTGATATCCAGCAGGCCAGGAACGAACATGTCAAGCGGGGTTTCCCTCTAAATCTCACGGCTAAAGGCAAACGTGTGGCTGCTGAGTGAGGTGGATTTATTTTTGCAGCAGCACTATAGAAACAAAGCTGACCACACTTTTGGGGTTAAACTGCATGTGGGCTTTGTGGTTGGGTGGTGATGAAGATGTCTTTTGGTGCACTGGCTACGAAAACATGCTCCCCTAAAACGTTTCCTAGTTTTTAGAGCTGTAGAGGTAGGGGGAAAAAGTGTCACAGTTCAACTAAATTCAATAATAATAATAAACAAACTTTATTACTTGTTTGTGCATCTTGTTAATTTAGAAGATCATCAAAGAGTCAAAGTGTAATAATTCAGCTCGTGTGTTGTGTAGAATCGTTTTGGAAGTGTTTCTTCCTGTTAATGTTTCTGATAATGGTGTACAGCTAAAGGAAACCCAGCCTCAAGTTTCTCAGAAAATGTCAGCGTTGCATTAAATTAACTTTAAAAAAAAAAAAAAACTGTTTTAATGGAGAAACGTCACCCTGTTGAAAGGTGTGTGCAGGGTCTGCGCTCAGTACTTGATCTTGGCAACTTTTGCATGAAAGCCCGGGTTGTCAGTCCGACTTCCTATTGGCAATTTAGCCCAGGTTCCATGTAGGGTTTGTGTCAGGGCACAGTGATGCCGTGGTCATTTAACCAGGCATGGTTACTGCTCTGACCTCTTCTTACATTGGACTTCTTAATAAAACACAGTGGACCAACGGCAGTAGCTGTTGAACGTCTCCCCAAATTCTTACATGCCGTTCGCACCACAATCCTCCTAAAGGCTGTGGCTATCTCATTCCTACAGCTGTTTTTTTTCCTTCCACTTAACTTTCCATGCTTGGCTACAGCAGCTCGCGTATAATACTGCTCTTTTCTGAGAAAGTTAATTTTGGGTTTTCACTTGCTACTTTATTAAACATGTCATTTAAAATATGTGCAATTAATGTGTTTTATGTAGGGACATGAATTCTGCTTTGTTGTTTTGAATGGTTTTTTAACTCTCATCTGTACTAATTAGTCAGTGGGGCAAGGGCCAATGCTGCTCTAGGGAAGACATTTGGTCTGAAGGGGACCGATGGTGCGTTTTATCTGTCTTGGAAGTCAGAGCTTGGAACTGGGAACACAGCCACACCCGAGTTCAACGCTTTGGCGTGACTATCAAGTGGAAAAAACAATGTGTTCTTCTCCATTTTATGCATCCAAATGCTTATGTAATAAGTTCCCAAACAGATATTGTACGTCATTGTGTGCCACTGCCGTAACGAGATTTTAATCATCAGAAGTGATAATACAGTTTTTGCCTCAAAACCTTTACTATGTTTTGCTGTGTGGCAGCCATATTGGATTCTTAATTTAGAGTTGGTTTGTGTCATTTCAAATTCTGATTCCAGGCATTATTTTTGTCGTTTCTCTGACTGTACACAGAGAACAAATCACTACTGTTCAGGTGCCCAAATCTCATGTTAGGGAGGGTTTAATAAACTAACAGTTTAGATTATTTTACAGCGGACTGCATGAAATAAGTGACTAAATACTGAAAGTGTCACATATTAAGACAAACATGTAGGTGGTTGATTTAAATAATGGGACAGTTAGAACCATTCATCCTGACTGTTCATTAAAGGAGAGTGTACCTTTTGGGTTTACTCTCAGACTTGTTGGTTTACTATAGGTTTAACAGCCCTGATTTGGATATGCCGGCTGTGTGTCGGTGTACTAATATGGATATTTTTTGTGCACAGGCAAAGCAGGGCACGTCGATTGGGTTATTAAAACCCAGAGACAGCGCCAGGGTTGCGGTGCTATAGTTTTGAGGTTGAGTTGGGAAGCGGTCCAGGTCTGTGAATGCAGCATGACACGGAGTAACCTCTCCAAAACGGGTTACAAATGTTTGCACCGCTGTGGTCTGGGCTCTTTGAACTTCGCTCCGGCACATGGACACGTCAGATTTTTTCCCCCGGACTGCTGTCTATGATACAGCATAGCCTCAACAGGACCGTTCAGATTAGACTTTGGCTGTGTTAACGTCTTGAGTCATCCTCTTGCATGCACTTGCTGCATGTTGCTTAAGGTTTGTTGCATAATGCAGCCGTCGTATAGTAACGGACTGGCACAACTTCCATGGATTAGGAGAAGGCGTTTTGCTGAGTGGTCTAGTTGTTGCCCTCTTGCTAGGGCTGGATGACATAGGAAAAAAAGCATATGGATAAAATAGAAGTCATATTGCTCAATATTGATAATTATCAAAAAAAAAGTGCAGCCCTGGCCACTTTATGCTGTTGCTTAATGACCGATTTTTAAATAAAGAACTCAAATACCAAATTCAAGCTCAACCCTTTATTCAACCAACTTTTTATCAAAACTGCAAGTTTTTAAAAAAGAAAGAGAATGCATGCTCTCTGACCTCTTTGAAGGGGGCGGAGCTTGGTGATGGTGTGTTCCTAGGTCTGTGTTTCTGATTGGCTGGGAGGCTGTTGTGACTTTGCTGTTAACCTACCTGATAGGTGAAAACTCTTCTTGTATTGCAGATATCTTCTGTTTTTTGTTGTTGTTGTTGGTTTTTCTTGTGTTTTTAAAGTTAAATCAACAAACACATTTGGTTATAAGATAAAATAACCTGAGAAAATACAAAATGCAATTTTCAAAATATTTAATGGAAAATAATCATTGGCAACGACAACTTAGGGCTGGGCGATAAATCGATTTAATCGATTAATTCGAATTTACAATTCTTTAAGATTTCATTTTTGGAAAATCTGGATTTTATTTTGCCAATACACTCATTGGGTTTCCATGAAGAGAACAGCATGTAATGCTGAATATATGTTTAGGCAAATGTATTGTCAAAATATTGTTAAGTGGAAACTTTTTTTTACCATAATACAAGGTACTTCATTTACTTATTTACTTTTTTTTTTTTAACTTAGTTTAAAGTTCACAAGTGGAGTGAAGCCTGTTCTTAGCTCAATGTGTAATACCACTAGCAGCAAATGTTTTGTTATATTTTCATTGTTTATAATGGCACGGCTGCCATCTTGTTTTGCATGTTTCACAGCTTGTTTTTAGTTGCACTTTGAATTCAGGTCAACTCCCTGACGAAATGCTTGACATAAAAAGCAAGGTTTTAAAATAATTTCTTTAATTTCTTTTTATGAAACAAAAAGGAGGAAAAAATCGATTAATCGGATTTGGTATGATAAAATCGGAGATTTATTTTTTAATCCATATCGCCCAGCCCTACGACAACTACTAGGAAGTTTTTGTGATAACCGGCAGCGTGTCTGCTTCATCACTGTGAAGGAGCTGTAACACACTCTTCCTTGCAGAAAACCCGTAAGTCAGTCACATCGGCAGGTTTTCGAGCATAAACAGCCTGTTTAAGGTCATGCCACAGCAGCCTAATCAGATTTAAGTCCAGCCTTTGATTAGGCCAATTCAAAACCTCAATTTTTTTTTCCATTTTGAGGCAGTAAGTGGAGAGATTTGTGGTGTGCTTGGCCTAAAGGTCACTAACTGATGGCTGGACGTTGTCTGAATGACCTGCTAGAGAGCATCAGTCCACCTTGTTGGGCTGTTGAGATGATCTCTGTCTGAAATACTGTTAGCTTTAAACCAGATGGAGACGCTGTCCTTCCAGATAGTACCCTTAGGTTGATGTTGGGAGGCCGGTCACTCCTGGGAGGGTTTACCTAGGGCTGGACGATAATTCAATAACAATATATATCCATCGATAGACGTACATCGATGATTGGAAAAAAGGGTCAATAAAAAGTTCAATAGAAAAGTTTTCATTCCCTTTCCATTCTAGCCTATCATGTAGGTTAATATTACAGTCATTACATCCTCCCAACCAATCACAAACGCAGACCCAAGAAACAGGCTCCGCCCCCTTCAAAGAGTTCAGAGAGCACTCATTCTTTTTAATTTTTAAAATACTTGTACTTATGGTAAAAAGTTGGTTCAATAAAGGATTGAGCTTGAATTCAGTGTTTGTCTGTTCTTTATCCGGAAATAGGTCACTAAGCAACAGCATAAAATGGCCAGGGCTGCACTTAAAATCTACGTTTTGAATTATCGATATCGATCAATATGATTTCTATTTTATTGATATGCTTTTTATTCTATATCGTCCAGCTCTAGGTTCACCACCGTTTGCTATCCATTTAAGAATATCGGCTCTCACAGTGGTTCACTTGGAAATTGCTTTGAGACGGTAACATTGTGTGCGTTTTGTGATGTTTTTGCCTACTTCATGTTGTCAGACAGTCCTTTTTTTTATTACTATTTTGTTTTCATTAAAAAAACTGTTGTTTACTGAAGTTATCTTTGAAACAGAGCTGAAATAATTTATTGAATCAGAAAAGTGGGGGAAAAAGTCTGAATCTGAGTGGTGGTTTTTCACATTCTTACATTGTTTTTTATGTTTAGAAAGCTCCAAAAATTAAACCTTTAGTGAGATTTGGCCATATGTTCATAGGAAAGAATTTACAGTTTCTGTTTTCTTGATGTTTTCATGTTACCAGAGCCTTTCTTTAAACACGATCAGCTTGGTTTACCCCATGCTTTAATATTTAAAAGTCCTTCACAAGAACAAAAGGCGGTGTTCCTCTAATACGTAAATCTTGACTCTCTGACTTATTGGAGGTTTCTGTGACACTCGTGTTTTTTTTATCCTGTAGACTTTGGATTTCGCTAGATGCAATCAGACAAATGTATTGTACTGTTTTGGGGAGTCAGTATAGACGTGACTGAGTTTGATAGCGCCCTCATTATCAAGCCAGCCCGCATTCCCTGATTGAGTTTACACTGCGACAAATAGTCCATGTTTGGTGAAAAATAAACTTTACCCTGATCACAGAGCGCTAATCTTTCTCTCTACAAAGCAGCAACGCGCCACGCGTTCTCAGCAGCGATTGTAATCAGCCTCATTGTGTGTACGTGTCACTCTCTTCCCCACAAGGTCATTGCTGTTGATATCAGGAGTGAAAGTGCGGCTCACTTGGCTGACGTGAAGACGCACGCTGTGGCCACACTGACACGTTTCTCCTGTGACTCTTCCTCCTGCAGGGTATCCCTTCGCCCTGGTGTACCGGTGGTTCCTCTTCAACCAGCCAGCGACAGTTATCCACTTGTTCCACATTTGTTCTGGATTGGCGCTCGCAGCATTTAACTTTGGTGAGATGAATAAGAATATGCGTAATCACAAGGGCGGACGATTTTCATAGCGTTGTCGCTTATTTGCATCTACAAGTGCGGACAAATTTGATTGCACCCCGAGTAAAGATATGCAAAAAAAATATTTCTGAGGAAGGAAGCTGCTTTTAGTTTATGTTAATTTATTCAGTGGGGGCATCACATGTTAGGAAATGATATAGATATAGATATCTATATATATCTATATATATATATATATATATATAGATATATATATATATATATATCTATCTATATATATATATATCTATCTATCTATCTATCTATCTATCTATCTATCTATCTATCTATCTATCTATCTATCTATCTATCGATAGATAGATAGATAGATATTTTTTTATTTTATTTTTTTTGTGAAAATACCAATGGTACAGTTATAAATACCCCTAGCAATCCCTTTAAATTCAATGTACCCACAGCAAAAGCCCTTTTGTTTGAACCACTGGGCACAGACCTGGATGAGGACCCAGCTTTTTGGGGCTTTGGGTTTTGCTCAGGGATCCAGAGTTGCAGACTGTCCCCCTCCATCATAGATCCACTGCCGTACAACAGTGGATCTATGATGTCGTGGGCCAGTTTTACTTCCAACACACCCGGGGAACCTTGTTAGTGCTTGGCATCATGAGCTTTTCGAAGTGCCAGAAGATTTTAGATGAAAATTTAAGAGCGAGGGGACTCTGGATGATATAGAGAGATTGTTCAAGATCCCTCCCTCTCTACCTTGTGAAACATTATATGAGTTAATAACCTTCTTAGCATCAACATCAATGCAAACTGAACTTAGTGTGGGGTTTTTGGGAGTTGTGATTGTTTTCTTTTCAAACTGTTACTGCGCATTGCCGTTGTCCTAGAAAAATGGTCTGAAGCCTTCACTAATTGGACTTTTGTTTAACTGTTTAAAGGTTGCCTTTATATAAATCAGGTTATAGGAAGATTACATGTTGTCCTTTTTGGAAATGGGGAAATTGACAACCAGGATGCCAAAGATTTTATCAAAATAAGTAATTAAAAATGTATTTTGCTTTCTTTCTAAGCCTGATTCTAAGTATTGATCGTTTTCTCGCTTTTTTTTAATTTGCTGCCAAGTAAAAATGTTATCCCAAGATTCTCTAATCTTAAATTGCAGATTGCTGACGTTATTTTTTACTTTTACGAAGAGTACTTGGAGGAAGTAAAGTGTTGAAGCACTTTCAGGAATAGTGGTTGACAAGCTTCCCCTTCAGAAGGCTTCATGTCTTAAAACGTGACATTAATGTTCAACTCAAAACTCTGTTGTCATCACAGCAGTTCTTAGGACTCAGAGTGAAACATTTTGGTTTTGCTATGGTGGTAATAGACGAGGAAAAGCAGCAAATAGTGACACTTTGAGAAGCAAAAACCATCTATCTCAAAATGAATGAAACCGCTAACAGCTAAGTGTCATGTAGCAGTTATTTCATCACACGTTGCACCGTTCTCCTAAACTTCTCTAAACGGGTAAATATGAGACTTTTCTAAAAGCTCTGACTTCGGTACAGGTTTCCAAAAACGAGGAACTGCTTTCTTCCTGCAGATTTCAAAACATGATTTGCGGTCATAATATTCTTTCAGTTTCCTTTTGTGGATCCACAACGTGAAGCTGTCCTATGAAAATATAAGATCATTCAAAAATAATCTTACTCAAAACTTACAATGAACGTTTTTACGCAAATCAAATAATTTAGATCTCCACAGTTAAATACAGCAAGACGCTTGGCATCAGTGATTAACTTTTTTATAATTAAATGTAGTTGTTTTATAGCAGTACACTAATTATGGTGAAAGAGAACACGATAAAAAGCTCCACAGCAGGTTTAGAGACAAATCTCAGCTATTTCTATGTGTAGAAACGTGTAGGGTAGGATTATGCAAAGACTTTTGCAGTAAGTACAGTAAGGAGCAGTCAGTGGTATGTGGAAATAAAAGAGAAATATGTGTCACTGATTTTAAAGTCAGACATTTTTCTGTAGTAAGCAGCGCAAAAACTAAGTCCCAACTCCCTAGATCCAAAACGTCATCCGACCTGGCTTCATGTCACAGCGCTGTTACTTTCAGCACATTGGCTAGTTCTGCTAAAGGCATTAACTGAAACGCGAGTAAGAGGCGGCGGCTGCAGGATTAATCTGCTTAAACCAGCTAGCTTAGTTTCCAGACACTTGATTGAAACATGTTAAATTCACTGGACTGAGACAAAACACGTCTGTTCTTATTCATGGTTCAGATCACAAAGCGTGGACTGGGTGAAGCGCGACATTATCTGTACATCTGCAGATCAGGCTCGGCGGTTTTGCATGTGGATGAATCATCAATGTCTGTTTAGTCATTTCTGAGGAAGTGCATCTGGTTCTCTTTGACTTTGCCAGCAGGTCTGACCACAAGGGATGTACAACTAAATATTCACGCCATGCGCGTTGGCTCAGACCCGTTCCCTTTGTCTACAATACAGATAGAATCCTGTAAATATTTCATTCAGTTCTCTGGGGCGAAAAAAAAGCCGACATAACTTTATTTCTCTTTAGTTTAGATCTGAAATAGATAAACAGAACAGTTGGTTACCAAGTTCTGCATTTTCGTCTTCAACCAACAGTGTACTTTTTTATTTCTGCAGCTGCAGTTGAAATTTCTATGCATTTATATTGTAACAATCAAATAATTAAATTAATTACTTCAGTATATTTGAATGCTGGGCTTAGGTAGTCTGAAATGGTCCTTCCTGACATACAGAGCAGCTGCTCTAAAACATTTCAGAACATGCACCACCCTCAGGACGAGCCAGAGTTCCCAAATACCACCATGATGGGACACATTTTAAAACTGGAGGACAGGGCTTGAACTTTTTCAGTTTATTAGTTCATAAAAACAACGAGAGAAACATCCTCATACATGTGGCACATCAAGATCGGCTGCAGGATGTGGTTTAAACACATATTTCATCAAAACTGATAGATGAGTCTTAGAAATATGTAGTCAATACTCTCAATTATTGTCCGTTTATCCGTTGTCTCTAAGCGCTTGTCCTTGGTGGGTCGCAGTCCAGGTATTGTCTAGATATATGAAAATAACTCCTAATTTAATTTATTTATTTATATAGCCCTATACAACAGTTGAAAATCATAAAAATATTCAAAAACAGGTATTAAAAGCCTTTCTGGTAAGTGATTGAGCTTAGATCCAGAGGAAGCTGGTTTCTGAATCTGCTACTGAGAAAGCCCGCTCAGCCCAATGTTGATATTTAGTTCTTTAGAACTAAATATAATAGATTTAGATTAATAGATTTAGAACATTCAAGAACAACTGAGACGACGACCTCAGGGATACGCCGCGTACGCAGAAACTCAGCAAATCAGCATTAGGGTAGGGTGGGTCCAGACCATTAGGAGCTTTAAAAACAAACAATAAAAGTTTAAAATCTATTCTAAAATGAACAGGAAGCAAGTGGAGGGGAGGATACAACAGGGGGTGATGTGCTCACATCTGGAGGTTTCACTTAAAAGACAAGCAGCCGTATTACGGACCAGCTGAAGTGCGTTGAGGGGCGACTGAGCGACACCGACATTACAAAGAGCGTTACAATAATCAACGCTTGACGTGTTGAAAGTGTCTGAACCTCTCAAGCTAAGGAAGGCTAAAAAAGACTGAACTTTAACATGGTAAAAGCTCAATTAGACGACTGGATCAACTTTTATTTATTGAATTTAAAGTCCTCCCAGATTTCTTACATTATTGTCACTAAATTTAAGATTCAGGGCACTGTTGTCAGTTCGTGGCTTTGTCGCTGAACAAAATCTATTCAGTCTTTTTGTTCCTTTAAAAACAGGAAATTGTGGTTTAACTACTGCTTAACTGTAGAGGTTTAATCAAGGACGAAGTGTTCACCTGGACTGGGACCAAAATTATTTATTGGTTTATTGTAGCTGATAATTACCCTAACATGCATGTCTGTTTCTAAGGCTATTGGTTCGAGTAATAATTTAATTACTGGGTGGGGCGTAGTCAGAGTCAGGGCATTAGGCGGGCACTAGGTATTACAATCAGCACGGCGAGTTCTGCTGAACGTCCTTCTTGTCCTGAACGGATTCGGTGGGAGCAGACCCAGACTGATGTGCAGAACGTAGAGCGCTGCACATTATCCATCTGGCTGGCCAGGTTACCAAAGGTTTTCCCCACAGTCTACTCAGAACAAGACTAAACAAGTATAACTTGATTGGAAGGGTTGCCAGGAGGAAATGCTATACACTCTAGAAAGGGCATGGCACCGTGGCTTTTTTTTTTTCTATTTTAATTCACTCTAAGAGTTGTGAATTTTTTTTTATTTATTTTTTTTAGCCAGATGAGAAAACGGGAATGTTGGATGTCATGTTTGTCAAAAACCAAATGTCTCTTATCAACACAAACTCCTCATGCCAGCCTTCCAGCACAGGAGTGGCGTGGGGATGATTAGGACTTAGTTTTATTGCTACCAGTGACCAGACCTACCACTGCATATCAGAGCTTTCTAGAAGGAAGCGAACTCGCCAATAAGACAATGATCACAAACATGGCAGCAAATCCAGTACAAACTGGCTCCAAATGAAGAGTTTAGTCAATTTAAGTCAAGACCTCAACCTGATTGAAATGCTTTGGTGAGGCTTTAAGAGAGCTGAGCTGTGGCAAATGTGTATGAGTGCCAAACGGCTGAAGCAAAGCTGGACCACAATTCCTCCACAACTATCCAGGAAGTTGATAAAGTCACAGAGAAAATGTTTAATCTGTAAAGCTGGTCGTAGAGAGTTCTGAGAAAACGCTGGACTTAGCCTGAAAACTTGAACAAGCACACCTTTCAGGTCCCTCCCTCTTGATCTCCCAGCTCCTCCCACACAACAAAGCCTGCCATACTGCTCCGATGTTTATCCGTCTTTGTTTTTCTGAGTCAGTGTCACCCCAGGAAACAGTTTTCCTGTAAAGCAGGTTGTTTCTCCACCATTTCTCCTCACAGCTGCCGCCCACCTGCAATATTGGGCTTGAATGACGGTAGCGCTGTGTGCCGTTGGGTGTGTGAGGAGCGCGAGCGATTGACTCTGCCAACGACCAATCAGAGCCAGACATTCCTCCTGGCTCTGATTGGTCGTTTCTGACCGGGAGCGGTGTATTTCTGCAAATGGCAGCGGAGGAGCCAGAGAAGCTTTATTTTTTTTTCCTCACATTTTACTGTCAGAACATAGTGAGAGTTTTAAACTAATATGTAAAATAATACATTTATATCAAAGTTGCCGACTGCAGCTTTAAGGAATGATGATAGGATGGAATCTGTTGTGGAGTGTTTGTTCACATGAGAGTTGATTTAAATAGTTTTACCACTCATTAAGAACCAGATAGTTTTTTTTATAATGCTCAGGTATTTAAAGCGCAACTAATGTTTTACCCAGTTTCAGCTGCTGTCTTTTTTTTTTTTCTTTTTTTTGTTCACCTGAGTAAAACGTTCGAAGTGATCTGAGTGATGTCAAATTGGCCTCTACCAAAGTGAAATAATGTGTGACTGGGCCTCCATGTGGTCAAGTGCAATGTTAGAGTTAATGCTAACCATAAACATTGATTTCTCTCCTTTCTTTCTTTTTGTGGCTTCACTTGGATTATACAGCAGGTCTGTAGCTTTTATCTTTTCTCCTTTTTAAAAAAAAAAATCTTATTTCACGTTCTGTTTGTGTCTTTGCCGTTCTGTGTGTCAGCCGATACTGAAATGCGTAAAGGAAAACGCTGTTGACGTTTTCAGTCCAACAGGTCACACCTGACTGCACTCACCTTCATCTCCCCCCCCCCCCCCCCCCCCCCTCTGTCCGTCTCCCTCCCAGGCTCCCAGCTCTGTCACTCTGCAATATGCGTCTTCGTCCAATTTCTGATGCTGAGGCTCATGGGCAGGACGGTAACGGGCGTCCTGAGCAGTTTTACATTTCAAATGGTGAGAGTTTGCTTCTTCTTCTTTTTTTTATGCATTTTTATGCCAACTCAGACTACGTGTGTCTAAAAATGGACTCTTAGTTATTTGCATTTTGACTTTTTGGCATACTACAATATACTTTACCATGAATGCTTCAGTTTCCTGTTATGTCCATTCAGATGATTGGTTACATATAAAAAAGCAAAAAACATTAAATCCAAGTGGTTTTTTTTTCTCTTTATGTGGTGAAATTATATCATACGAGCTTCTCTGTCAGTTCCTCATTAGAAGCAATTGAAAACAATAGCATTGGCACTCTGGAAACATTAATCAGTCGTCTTTAGTACCTCAGAATAATGAGAAACTGGTTCAAAATGATCTCCAGAGATAGAAGAACTGAAGTGTTACTAATGAGGCCAAAGTGGTTATTGAGAACATCAGGTTTTTGATTTATTTCATCACAATTATTCATAATTTAGAGAGATTTTGTCACGACAGATAAGGGTAGGAGTAGTATACAGAGATGAACAAAAGCAACTTTTGTCCGTTTTAATTTTATGAATTAGTATAGTAATAATCATGCTGCCTAAAGTATCTCTTTAATGAGATAAATGAAATGTGAGCCATAAAAAAACATTATGCCTATTGCAAGAAATCTAAGAGTTAAAGCAAATGCAGCAGGTAAAATTAAAACTGTCTGCTTTCACATGAAAGCTTAATTTGACTGCCAAGTGTTGCTGTTAAAATGCACGTAATAAAGGTTAATTCAGAACTTTTGACAGTTTTCAAATTAGAGACTATATATGGAATCAGTCAAATGATTGGTAGTCTTTTACTGTCCACACCAGGTGTAATGATGTACAGCACAATATTTCCAAATAACAAAACATGTATTTCCTCAAAGCTAGGGAAAATCGTCTTTGATTTAGCTCACAGGCACTGCTCAGCAACAGGTGGGGGAGGAGCAGTGCTGTGTTACTCTACTGAATGCTTTTTTTTTTTTATAGCTCCTGGCCATTTCAGCACTTTCTCTGGCCTCTCATTTAAACAACTTTAAGCAGTAGGACTGGTTTTACATACAGGTTTAGGGGTTCTAAAGTTTTTAAAACCTTGCGATACCTTTAAAACCGGGAAATCGACCCGAAGCCTTTTGAAAGTATAGTAGAGACAGCCAGGTCGTCAGCTGCTGATCAGATGTGCTCGGGTCCACTGTAGTTTCAAGTATTTTCCAAAAATGTATCGTCCTTTTTAATCAGCTACAACGTGTAACAGCCGTCTTTTAACTAGCTGATGGGTGCTATGCTGCAACAGGTGGGGGAGGGGCAGGGCGGCATTGCTGTGTGCTTGTTACGGCTGGAGGAATCTCCAGTCTCTGGATTTTTCCTCTAACTTCCCAGTAAAAGCAGTTTAACTAATTGAGACGTAAGATTAAAAACGCTTTAAACCGGGACTTTTTAAAGCTTTTCCTCTCCACTGTCGCCACATGCGTGCTCGCTTTAAGGGATTGCTGCAAAGCCACTGTCGCTACATGCTCATTCAGGAGGAGTGAATGCTGCAAGTCAATGACTCAATGCAATCTGCTGGGTTTCCAGAGATATAAATTGACTTTGTAAAATTTAGTTAACTTGTTGGGAATTGCCGGTATATAAATAAACTGAATTGAATTGATAGACCTCGATACAAGCAACTGGCCCATTGGTACAGGGGCAGTTTTGTGTTGTCCTTCATCTCAGGTTACTACCACATTTTAAAAGCTGTTAATGACCAAATAATTTTCTTTAATTTTGTACTTAAATATAAAATCTTATAACTGCAGTCCTTGAGAGCCAGTCTCCTGCAGGGTATAGATGTGCCTCTGCTTAAACACACATCATTCAGATAATTAGCAGGACTCTTTAGAGGTTGAATCCACACTGAAGATGCTATTAAGCCTCAGGTGTGTTGGACCAGGGACACGTCTCAAAGCAGCAGCGGCCCTGGTCCTGAGCTTGCCTTATAATTTAAAGATGTTTACTGGGACCGTTTCACTTCAGAGTCCGTTTGTCTTCCTGCAGCTCTACCTCATGGCAGGGTATTACTATACAGCAACAGAGGAGTATGACATCAAGTGGACGATGCCTCATTGTGTCCTCACTCTTAAACTTATTGGTGAGTAGATCGCGGCTCAGCTGGCCCTGCTTCAGTGGTGACTACAGTAACTTCATTTTCTTATTTGATTTAACGTCGTCGCAGTGATGCAAATGTTCGTCTGCCTTTTGAGTGGACTCGGTTATGACGAGCCTCGTTTAAGTTGTCGCTGACAGAATCTGCTTTTTCTGATTCACAGGCTTGGCATTTGATTTCTACGATGGGGGCAAAGAACAAGTGAGTCGGTCGAGCTGTTCTTCTTATTTTTGATCATCTTAATTCATCTTACGGGTTCCTCTAGGACTCTTTGTCCTTATCTTTTCATGGTTTCCTGTTTGTTTGATTTTTTTTCTTTCTGCTTATCATATCGTAGGAAAACCCAAGAGGAGGGAAATAAAAAAAAACGTTTGACTGAACGTAACGCTAAGAAGCATCATTATGATGAGCTTTGGTACTCTGCAATACCTAAAGCTAGGTTGCTAGAAGGTTATTGCTGCACAATGTCAAGAGCACATGTAATTGGGATAATTTTGCTAAATGATTGAGCTTTAGCATCCCAGCCAATAAAGTATATATCGATTGTAGTTGTTGAGGGCAGTATAGGCTAATCAAAAAGCCTAGATCTGTGTTGATAATTTGCATGCATTGCACTTAAAATATATTATCCTGCCAAATGTTGCATCCCAGCAGTTCTTTGCAGTTCAGCTTTTGCTCAATTCGATATGTTGTGCAGCTGTAATAGAAATACTTCCTCTGAAAACTTTTCAAATTCATACATTTAGCGCATGTAAACAGATACGTTTGCTGGAGAGTAATGCAAAGTTTTTTTTTTTTTTATCCTCTTGAATCATTCAGTCACTCATTCAGCAATTGCCTCGCAGTTTCAGTATCTGTGTGTGCAATATGGTAATTGCTCCCAGTATATCTATAATTTATTTAGCCAATTGAATGGACCTTAACTCTCCTTAATGGCCACACCAGGAGCATTTCTTTAGTGGCTGGGATGCCAGATCTCCAGAGAGGGCTGGGGACGTATGGGGTTTGGTCAAGAAAGGATAGTACCATTAAAAATGAAAATGTCATTATCTCAATTTACAGCAATAGTATCTCAATTAAATAATTTCCTGAAGTCGTGCACCTGTGAATGAGACGCTATCTGGGACAGCTAGTGACAGATTTTTATTACTCATCTACTGGAACCGTTCACCTCTAAAACAGCTGAAAACAGGACAGACTGCAATCCAGGCCATGAAAACAAAAGGCCTTTTGTGTGGAGAGGAGCCGGCCTGACCCTTTACTCCGAACAAACCACAGCCCTTTCCTCTTTTTATGTATCAGTACATCTGATAAAAAACAAATGTTTTTTTTTTATCTCACAGCTTCAGTCACAATTACCTGCAGTTATTTGTCCCTCACTTCACCTTATCTTTCATTTGTTTTATCTCTTGCTCATTAAGTAGTTTTACCTGGCATTTATTACTTGCTCTGGTAGTTTCAGTTTGGTTCCAGCTGAGCAAAAAAACGTGTGACATTTTCTAATTGTTAGATTTTTTTAATGACTCTAACTGGATTTTCTTCTGTTTTTTTATGTTTGTCTTTGTAAATGAGTCTAATCTGATTGGTCATACAAGGACCACTGAAATATTCCTGATTTTACAGCCTCCTTGAACCTTTCCATTTTTTCCACAACTATACATTTCAGTGTGTTTTTATTAGGATTTCAGATCTACACAAAGTAACACTTTTTGCATTTGTTTTTTTTTCTTTTTATATATATATATATATATTTTACAAACTAAAAAGCCCAAACTCTTGCATTTCTATTCAGCCTTCAGCCCTTAGGCAATTATTTCCAGAACCATTTTCACTTCAGTTGCAGCTGCGAGTCTTTTGAGGTTTGTCTTTACAGACTTTGCACTTTCAGAGACTGACATCTTTGCCCGTCACCTGTAGCAAAATGCTTCAAGCTGACCGTCATTGGATGGAGAGCATCAGTACATCAATTTTCAAGTCTTGATGCAGATTCTCAATTGGATTTAGGCCTGGACTTTTACTGGGACGTCCATTGTAGCTCCGACTATGTTTGCGGTTGTTTTCCTGTCGGAAGGTGAGCCTCTGGACCAATCTCGAATATTTTGGCGCCTGGAATAGATTATGTTTTGGTATTTCTCTATATTCACCCTTATCCGTCTTCCTTTCAACTTTGACCAGCTTACCTATCGCCTTTTGAAGAATAGCATTCCCACAGTACGACGGCGCCACTTCCATGTTTCATCACAGAGATGACGTTTTCAGCATGATGCGCCGTGTTAGTTTCCCCCTTCACAGAGCTTCCCCTACATGGCTTGTGACACAGTTTAAAAAGGATTTCTTGGGGCTTTCATTCAACTGTAGCTTTTTTTCTTTTTTTTTTGCGATTCTTCCATAAATGGCAGATTTATGGAGCGCAGGCGTAATAGTTGTCCTTTTGACAAGTGTTTCCACCTACGCTTCGGATCCCTGCAGCTTCCCCAGAGCTACCACGGGCCTCTTGGCTGCTTCTGTGATTGTAGTTCAGGTGGATGGCTTTGTCTTGTAAAGTCTGCAGTTGTTGTTTTTTTTTTTGTTTTTTTATTTACTTTTACATTTTGTCTTTTTAATTAATTCTCCCAAAACCTATTCTTTATTTTTTATTTTTCGTTTCCTTGCTTCCATGTCTTTTTAAACCCAGTCACAGCTGAGCCAGGAGCAGAAGAACGGCGCTCTGCTATCGGTGCCCACGCTGCTCGAGGTCTTCGGGTTCTCCTACTTCTACGGAGGGTTCTTGGTAGGTCCCCAGTTTACGTTGCGCAGCTACCAGAGGCTGGTGGCCAAGGAGCTCACCGACTGCCCCGGAAAGCTTCCCAACAGGTACGAGTGAGGACAATTGTGAGTGATACAGAGAAAAATTAGCAGAGACTATCTAAATTAGGTGTACGGTTAAAAAGACCAAGCAGCCTTCTAGTGATACCACTGAGCTATATAATACACCGGAGTGCTGATTTTGCCGAAAAACTGAAGTCACTGGCCGCCATCTTGCTACTCCCTACTTTCACAGAATCCCATAGGATTTGGTTGCAACAACAAGAAGTTTTCTGGCTGTGTAAAAACGTTTCACAGGTAATTCTACAGTCAGTGGATGTACTAAATGGTAAATGGTAAATGGACTGAACTTATATAGCGCTTTTCCAGTCATGCTGACCACTCAAAGCGCTGTACACTATAGCCACATTCACCCAGTCGCTCTCACTAACGCGCACACATTTATACACCGAGACGCAGCTCGGTAGGCAACTTGGGGTTAAGTGCCTTGCCCAAGGGCACATCGACATGTGGCAAGGGGAAGCTGGAATCGAACCCACAACCTTCTGGTTGCCAGACGACTACTTAACCCATCAAGCCACAGTCGCCCGCTACTAACACTATCAACTACTAGGAAATTAGGTGCTGAAATATTTTACATGTTATTCATATTAAATTTATATATATATATGTGTATATATAAGTATGTGTATATGTATACATATATGTAAATATATGTTTTTGTATATTGTTATTTATATATTTATAAATGTTTTATATATATATATATAATATAAATAGATAAAATGCAAAATATTTCAGCACATGACTTTCTCAGTACGTGATAGTTTTAGAACATAACATAAAAGTATATGGCATTTGACATTTTAAAAGTTTTAAGCACCCCCTGAACATGAGAAAATCCTCGTTATTCGATGCTGTAGCGCACATATTCCTTAGTTACTGGGGGGAAATAGGGAGTACCAATATGGCGGCCGGTGGCTTCACAGTGACTCGTTCTAACAGCGGGCGATTAGCACTCCAGTGTATAATATAGCTCAGTGAGTGATACAGCCTTTCAGTTAACCTTTCCCTTCTTTCCCCTTCCTCTTTTTATTTCTGTTTCAGTGTTATTCCAGCCATGAGGAGGTTTGCTGTGGGCTTTCTCTGCCTGGCAATATATGCAATATTTAGTCCGTCTTATCCAGACAGCTACTATTTGACAGATGAGTACGAGGTGAGAACATATGCAGTTTTAACATATATTCAATATAAAACATTTTTGATTATGATTATGTATTTTTATTCAAACTTTCTAAAACGAAAATAATTTCCTTCCTGTAGGCTCAGCCATTCTGGTATCGCTGTGTTTTTATTCTGCTTTGGGGCAAAGTTATGTTGTATAAATATGTCAGCTGTTGGGTTATAGCGGTAAGTCATCTCTTTACTATCTCAACTACTACCAGCATCAATATTTACAGCATTAATGCTCCTTACATTGTTTTTTTTTTGTATTAAAACAATCATAATAAATCATCTAGATGTTTATGTGGAGGAGAAGCACAAATCTATAATAACTATAATAACTGCAAAAAATATGAAAATCCTTTAACAGAGTGAAGTTGCCTCAAGGAGTTGATGATTCGGTCGAGCTTGGAGTAGCTTTAAAAAAAAAAAATAGACTAAAGAGCTACAGGCTGACCTGAAGCAATCTGGGTTGCTTGTTCCAGCTCAAACTATACGCTGCACAATAAGCCAAGTGGACTCCCCAGAGCAAAGGCCAAGCAGAAGAATATTTATGAATTTGTAACACTAAAGTTTAAAAAAACTTCTCCAGATTATTGACAGAAAAAAACTGTGTTCTGAAAACGGGTGACAATATAGCAGACCTCTGGAAAATGAATTGTTCATTATTAAATGAAAGATATTATTCTTGTTTGTAAAAAAAAAAAAAAAAAAAAAAACATCGTTAACATGGCGTCTGCTTTGCTCTTTAACCAATTCAACTCTGTGGTATAATACTTTAGACAAAGTAAACATGTCTTTTTATTAGGCATCCATCCATATCTACCTACAGCCTGTGTTCTGTAGAAAAATCTAATTATTTTAAGGAATTGCCTTTAGAAAATATGAGTAATAGAGCTCTTTAAATAGACCGACTATCTATCTATCTATCTATCTATCTATATATATATATATATATATATATATATATATATATATATATATATATATATATATATATATATATATATATAAAACTACCCAATATATATATATATATATATAAAACTACCCAATATATATATAATATAGTGGTTACTTTTATGATCTTACAGGACCACGCGTCTGTGATACTTGTGTCTATGATATGTTTTTGTTTTGTGTTCTGTCCCAGGAGGGTGTTTGTATATTGGCTGGTCTGGGGTACAATGGAGTCAAGGATGGTAAACACCAATGGGACGCCTGCGCCAACATGAGATTATGGCAGTTTGAGACCACGCCCCTTTTTGGAGGAACCATAGCGTCATTCAACATTAACACGAATGCCTGGGCTGCAAGGTCAGTCATTTCTGACATCTGTAGTGTTCCCTAAACCACAATCAGAGCAGTGTTGTAAAAGTTAAAAATTAATGAGCTATCAGTGAAGTAGTGGAGGAAACAGTTCAATCAGTTATCCATTCATGGCTTTCGCTCACATGAGAGAGGTAACGTGCCATCAGGAGCCACACTCAGTGCAGTAATCACAAGAAGGAAGTAAAGGCGTCCGGTTCAAAAGGAATCCTTGACAGTTTTCCAGCTGGAGTTGTACACATTAAATTCCTTCACCGCCTGACCCAGTTCAACGAAGACCTCAGCAAATAAAGCAATTTATTTATCGAGCATGTAGTTTATTACACGGTCCATTTCCATTCGATGCTATAACAACTTTTGCTTACTCTTTCATTTTCCACTCTTCCAAACTGCTTACGATGCAGAAAGCATGGGGGGGTGGAGGGGTGTGGTGCTCTGACATAAAAATGAAAATATTAAGGAGGATGAAACATAGCTGATAACCTGCCTTTTTAAAATGCAGAGCATACTTGGCACAAGTATGATCTAATTATTTAACCTACAAATGTCTATTAATAGTCTCAAATGCACCACTTTTGTGGTTCTAAGCGCCACAATAGAAGCTGAGTTTAGATTAAATGGCTTTGTGTTGGATTGCTGTTGTTGTTGTTGTTTCAAAGAAAGTTACAGGGTTTATAAAACCTAAAGGTAATGTCTACAACATCAGGCAGAGGATTACATGCACTGGTCATTTGCTTTAAAGTCATATTTTGTCCTGGACCGAGTTCTGGTGTTTTGTAAAAATAATAACTCAGTGTGTGCAAATTAGATTTTATTTTTTCTAATTAACATCAGTGTGAAATTATACATACACAGTTAAATGTATACCTGCACCTAATTAATATTTGGTTTAATTGTCCCTTTGCAAATTCAAAGACGGCACACATTTTATAGCTGTTGGCAACTTTCTGGCATATTTTAGGCTGAAGTTTTGACAAATTTTTTTTTTTAGGGATGCACAGTATATCGGCTTTAACATCGGTATCGGCCAATGTTAGTCATTTTTTAACATATCGGTATCGGTCCGATAAGGAAAACTGGGCCGATATTAAGAACCGATGTTTATTTCCACCTAGTTGCCCTTTGTGCCTATGTTTCAGGGGGTTGCTCATGCTTTTTTTTTTTTTTTTGGATCATGTGACATTGACAGTAAAGAATCACAGCCAGGATTGTGGTTTTTTTTTTTTTTTTTTTTTTTTTTTTAAATGAAACAGAGATGCAAAGTCAGCAGTGTGGCCGTTTTTCACGGTGACGAAAGAAGACATACAAAAAGCAGCGTGTAAGTCTAGACTATAACCCACATTAAAAAATTCAGTTAGAATAGTTTTCAGTTGGTACAAAAACTGTGTAAAATTTGAGCATTGCAGAAACATAAATGTTTGTGTACATCGGTAAATATCGGTTATCGGACATAACAGCAATATTAATATTGGATATCGATATCGGCCTAAATTTTCACATCGGTGCATCCCTACTTTTTTCTTTTTTTTATCAGAAATGGTAGATCTCATTTACAATAGGTTGGTTTCCTACCGTGAACTCTGGTTCATCATTTTCCTGTAAATTTTGTCCAAGTTTTCAAATGTCTAGCTATTGATTTGAGGCAAAGTTAAAGTAATTTTACCTTTGTATTATTCCTTCCACTTCATATTGTTGCACCCTTGGCAGTGAAACAGACCCTCAGCATGACGCCACCCCTTCTATGCTTACCACTTGGTAAAATGTTTTTAGGTTTGAAAGCCTCACATTGAATCTTCCAAATATTGTTGTAATTTTGGCCAAATAGCTCAGCCTATGTTTGACCATAAAACTTTTCCTGAGAAGGTATTTGACCTGCACAGCTGCAAACGTAAGTCAGACCTGAACGTTTTAATACCTGAAGAGATGTTTCTTTTTTGGCTGATGCATACTGCGGACTCTGACGCTGTTCCAGCATCTTCTAGTTTGATAGATTTGAGTTTTGGTGGTTTCTAGGTTTATGCTGAACATCCTAACAAATTTTTGTTCAGTGGATGGGAAGAGTGGGTCAGATTAGTGTAACGTTGATACAGTTGGCTGTTCCAGCTCAAAACACATCAAACTGATTTTAGGAAAAAATAAAAGTCTTCTGTTAGAGGCCTTGCTCTTTTTCTCATAAATCTGTAAGACAGTTTGCTTCTTGCGACTCTCAGCCATTTTCAAAGTGTTCGATGAGAGCAGCGGAGCTCCAATAAACAACTGAAGCTGAAGCCAACACTAGAAGTGCGCAGCAAGAGGAAACTAACAAAGAACAAGCACGCACACTGGCGTTACCTGAGCAGTGATTATGGGACAACCAGTAGATTAGATGATTCCTCAGGATCTCGAAGCGGAAAAAAAAAGATCGCCCACTATAACTTTAATATTTGAGTCTCTGCCTGGAAATTGAATAGTTTCAGTGAACTCTTCCATTTCTTATAAGAGCAGTCAAACATGCAGCTGGAAATATGCCAGAAGCTTGTTGATGCCTATAAGAATGTTTGTCCTCAGGGGCCTTTTATTAAATATCAGTAGTAATGTCTGCCTTTATTTAGGCTTGTTATCTACAATTTGGTCCTCTTTGGATTAGAGATCATCGCCAACGAATTTAAACTTTTGTTTGACTTGAAGTTCTTTGTTAAATCTTCATTCCACCTTGAGTAAAAGGACAACTGAAAAGCAGGAGCACCTCCAGAAGATGTAAAAAAGACTGGTCAGGAGAGGGTAATGGTTAATAAATGTTGTAACTTAATGACATTGCTGCTGACATTGAAATGAGCCTGCTGCTTCAGTGCTCAGACCTTCCTGTTAATTGACTGCTTCTGATGTTGAGGTGTTTATTGGTCATTGAATCATTCTTATTTCTTTAGCACAGATATTATCACAAACATCTTACCTTAATTTATCATTTATTTTTGTAACGTCTTTTTTATATTTTCTCAAAAGTTGCTTTTTTTAAGCTTAGTAACTTTCAGCTGCACAGATTTAAAATTTTTGCTCAAGATGTCTTTGTGTTGCACTCAGAGTTTTGGTTTGCAAAGATAATCTAAAACCTTTCTGAACCTCTTTAAAAAAAGTTTCTTGGGGAGTTTGGACTGTTAGCGATCTAACAAGCTGTTTGTCTGGAGCCCACCGAGGCGCCTCAGAGCCTTTTAAACAGCTGCCCTTCCTGTACTCGTTTGTCAGGCCCTCAGCTCTACAGCTAATCTAGAAGCCTGTCATCAGCGCTCTGCCTGTGGGGGGGGGGGGCGCCGATACAGAACACAATGTGTGAACTTGAAGTCTTTCTTACATCAACACAGGATACTTTCATAGAAAATGTAAAGTTCAAATGTACTAATGAAGGCAGTTGCTATGCAACGGCGACTTGCAGGTGAATGCATTCATGTCACTGTGACGGCTGGAGTGTCTCTGACTGCTTTGTTCAGATTCGCGGTCACAGAGATGATTCACGATTTTGGCTTTTTTTCCTCTTTTCAGGCACGTGTTCAAGCGGTTGAAGTTCCTGGGAAATAAGACCTTGTCTCATGTGGCCACGCTGATCTTTTTAACCATTTGGCACGGTCTCCACTCTGGTTACATCCTGTGCTTCTCCATGGAGTTCTTCATCATTACTGTAGAGCGGCAGGTAGGCTTTCTACACAGCACAAGTGTCAGATTCCATTACCCCTAATTTCTTTATACTCTTCTTCCAAGGACCATATTTTAAAATTAGTCTTGATCCATAGTTTTCCAGGTTTTCTGCCTTTTTTTTAAACTAATTTTCTGCCTCTGACTGTGACAACAGATTTGGCACTGTGTGCTTAAAACAGGAGGAAACATTACAAGTAGAGGACAAAAAAAAAACTGAAAAACATCTAAAAAGAAACACTACTTTCTTGGTCGCTCCATTATAGACTCAAATCTCACATTAATTTGGGGCTTTACATTATTTCTTTTATCTATTTTTGTTCCAGGGTGAAATGGTTTATATAGAAAACAATTAAAATTTAATAAAAAAACAAGAATTAGATGCACAAGTATGCATTTATTGATCAAAGTACCAGATCCATCCGTCCATCCATTGCCTCTACCCACATGTTCATGCAGTGTTGAGGTGGGCTGGTGCCTTGCTCAAGCAGTCAATTGGCGAGAAGCGGAGTACACCCTGGACAGGTCGTCAGTCCATCACACGGCAACATATATTTTAGTTTTGTTTATTCAATTTAACTTGTTTTTAGTAAACTAAAGTCAACAGATTCTAAGCACAGAGTGTCAAGGCTTTCCAGCGACCTCTGTTAGTTTACAACCGATGCTAAATTCCCGTAGGAAAAGAAAAAACTATGTCCAGGTGGCAACCACCTGACGCACCTTACCTCCTCCAGATAAATGACACTGGGTAGAATGATCAGGAACCACCAAGAAATCAGCTTCACACCAACATGAGCTCAGACAACACCGACCAAAGCAGAAGCACCTGCTCCAAAAACTATAACTTCAAGCTTGACTGAAGTTTGCTGCTGCCTACATAGACGGGCCTTCTGGAGAACAGTTTTATGGTTGGATGAGACAACGGTGTCGCTGTATGGAGACAAACTGTCCTCGATGCAGCTTTGCTGAGTTCAGCTGCTGGCCTGGGCCATTTACAGCATTTATTCCCCTTCTCTCTCATTTCCTGTCTGTTAAACTGATTAATGAAGACCATTCGTTGCAAAAAGAAAAACTTTTCTCCACTGCATCAACACATGAGTCAAGCTTGGCATTGGCTGCATCATGCTGCGGGTCCGTTTCTCTGCCAGCGGCTCTGATGCATTTCTGAAAGCGGGTGAATTGATGACAACTTAAACCAACGGCTGAACTGGGCGTTCCTAATGGAGAACAATCCCAAGCACACCTCAGGTCGGGTTTTGGAAAGGATTAATCTGGCCAACATTAAGCTACTGAAAATATCTGGACTGTGTTTAAAAGCCAACTTTAAAAAAAAAACGCTACCAAAACTGCAAGGAAGACAAGTCAAATATTTAGCAAGAATAATACCAGAAGCTTGCTTTCTTTCACCCTAAAAAGAACATTTTCAATGCATTAATGGAAGATAATCAGTTACTGTTGGGAAGGCTGCATGTGAGCTTCTTGCTGCAGCAGCAGGTGAAAAGTACCTTAAAGGGAAAAACAATTTTAAGAAATTAGGTAAAAATCCAGCAAAGACCTGAGACTGAACCTGAGAGATGCATCACACCACCTTCATTTGGGCTGTTTTTATATATTTTGTTTACTAAATAAAATTCACTTATCTCCTTGTTGTGCGTTATGTATAGACACTGATTTAGTCGCTGGTTTTAGGAGCCTTTCTGTGTCTGATTCATTGGTCGGACTTAAAGGACCCGACAACCAACAGAGACTTCTTTAAAGTACTTTAAACACTCAAGACCTTTGTATTTGTGTGCCACTGTTATTTAACAGGCACCTCACTACAGCACTTGGTTCAGAAACCATAGTTGTCTACGCGTGCATTAAAAAAAAACTATTTATCTCTAACATTTATTGCATGTTGTTAATTTAGAGGCACACTGTTGCTGCAGCCCACTGCTGACTATGCTGCTTATTTAAATATTGGCTCGAGATGTGCCATCCGTTTATTAAATGATGGTGTTGCTGTGTTTTTATTACCATTCATGTGTTTGTGTTTGTGTGAACAGGCCCAGGCGCTAGTGAAGGACAGCCCCCAGCTGACGTACCTGGCCAACAGCCGCCTCTACCCCCTCGTCTACGTGGTTCAGCAGTTTTTACACTGGCTCTTCATGGGGTATCCTCTGGTGCCATTCTGCCTTTTCACCTATGACAAATGGCTCAAGGTAACCCGCATCTCCTGAAGCCGCACTACTCAGAAGATAAATCTGTTTAGGGAATTTATTTATTTTTTTTCACCTCGCTTCTATTTTCCACTCAGCTCAGGGAGTGCTTTGAGTATCAAATGCAAAACAGTTCTTTAAACTCCAGAGGTGCACTGTAAATAAGAGCACAAAGGGCTTTGCTTGGGAGGGATGTGTTGCCAAGACAGCCGTGAGGCGTTAAAATATAGCCCAGGGTCTCGTTTTAGTGAATTTATAACGTCCACGCTGCAGCGGGATTTTCCTCTGAATTATTTTCTCCTCTTTTACGATATTTGGTTGGATGCCCAGAAGTCTTTTTTCTTTTCTTTTTTTTTTTACTCTCTTTACTCCGAAAGTATTAATCCGCCTATAAAACCGGTCTGAAAGCAAAGGAACTCATGAAGCAGTTGTTAATTTGTTTTTAAGTTTTTTTTATTTAAAATCTTTTGTGCCATTACAGGCGTTCACAGTAAATCTTTCTGTAATCTGCTTGAAACAAACTGATTAGACTGAGCTAAGCTTTTGTCTGCGACGCCTCACTGTTTTGTTGCATTAGGTTTGTGAAACGAAACTATTTTTGGCAGAAGACCGAGCGTGCTTTTGTGTCAGAGCACCTGCTGAGCCAATAAAGTGTTTTATTACACAGAAAGATGCTGCATCGCAAAGTCATGCTGTTCATCTCTTCCAGGGAGCCTTAAAGACTTATAAAAAAAATGAACATGCAGAAATGGGGAGAAAAGCTTGAATGTAGAAGGCATATCTGTATGGAAATGGTAATTATTTAGTTTCAGAGTAAAGATGCTCTGATCAGAGTTGGGGCCCATTTTCAATCTACATCTTTGTTTTTGAGAGCTGTAGACACTGTATGATATCAGTCCACCATCACCACCAGATTAGTCGGCAATTTAGATAGAAATTATATTTCCTTGTAGCACATTAGTCAAATAATTGGAGAATAATAGAAAAACAGCCGACCCAGCATTCATGAGATGCATGCTGCTGGATGTGTTATTAAATCATTAATTAAAAGGGACGGGTCCAAAATAACAGAAGTGTCAAGTTCGATCAGCGAGGTCGTCCGTTCTGTGAAAGCAAACAGGCGGCCCCTTGTTTAAGAAATAAGCCGGCAGATGTTGAACACGCTGGTTATAATGCGTCGCTCTCTGGACATCTGAGCGGACGGTTTGTTCCAGACTTTGTTCAGAGGAGCGGTGTGCGCTGATTCAGAGTCGAGTTAAAACGTTGATTAGAAAGGAAGGGAAACATATCAGCTAAAATGATCTGAAGTGATTTTTTAAAATGGCAAAGCCAGAAAGATGTGGAGAAAAACCTAAAACTACCATTTTAATTGACAAAAGTAGCAAAGACCCGGCCTTGGGGTGATGAGAGACAGTCTACCTGCGAGGGCTTATAGGATGTCAGAGAAAGCACTGACTGTGGGGGGGGGGGGGTTGTCGAGTGGTTCGGTGTCCGGTCCATTAGCAGCGATTGTGGGCAAATTGGAATAAATCAAAGTACTTGAAGAGGGCGTGTTGCTTTAAGTCGAAGAGAAAAACGCCCTTTCAGATCGTTAATTTTATTCTGCAATCTCAGCCTTATAATCTGAAAGCTTGTGCAGCCTATGATGTCGGCAGATCATCTTGTAATATGTAATGGGCCAAAATGATCAATAATATATCTATTTTTTTTTGTCGTTATTGGATTGTGAGGATATAAATGTTTCAACAAGATAAAGATACCAAAGACACCAATAAGTAAGATTATTTCAGCCTAATCCCTCAACGGTATTTAAATAGAAACCCTTTGGGATAAAATCAAACGTGCTGTTTCTGAGACAAAAACCAAGAAATCTGCAGAAACCGGTGGATGTAGTCCAGTCTTCCTGAGCAGCAATACCAGGTCACAGGTTCTGGAGGTTGGTCCCCTCCAGCCACTCAAACAGTGGTTATATAACTATTAGTTCAGCGGTTCACCAGAAAGCTAAAACTTGAGTATTTTTTTTTTAGTTCATGTGGAAAATATTTGATCTTTTTGAAGAAAAAAAAAAGTTGTTTTTGTGGATATTCAATTGTCTTCCCTTTCTGTAGATTGGGAACTAAATGAATATTTCTCTGTCTTGCTTTAAATGTTAAGCTTTTCTCCCACTGCTATAATTCAGACCACCACTGTAGCTCTGCAATTGATGGGATTTTAGGGTTATTTTAAAACGGCAAACCGTTTTTCTTATCATCCTCGAGGTTTGCAGAGTCACTAACCATTAACAGCAGTTTCTGTGGGTACTGCCTGTAGACCAGGGGTGTCTCAAACTCATTTTGGTTTGGGGGCCGCATACAGCTTAATCTGATCTCAAGAGGGCCACACGAGTAAACTCATTGCAAGATTAAATAGAACTAATAAATGTGGACTTGTTGTTGATTTTTATATTAATTATTAATTAATTAGTTAATTTCACTTTTACACAATATATTATGAATAACCTCAGCGTTTTTAAGAAAAGTATGTGCAATTTCAACAATACTTTTACTCAGTTAAACATTTACGTGTACATTATGCATAAGAACTGATCACAGTGATTGTACAATGTTGAAAAACATTTATTCACATTTTTTGGAGCTTAAAAACACTGTCCTGCATGACAAAATACATCAAACAGATAAAAATTAAGAAAGAATTTGAATTTTTCCACACCTGAAGCTGAAGATGAAAATAATTATTTTTTTCTTTGGCCCATCTCTAATATTGGCTCTCTTGTTTTTCAGGTGTATTCTTCCGTCTACTTCTGTGGTCATGCGTTCTTCCTTGCGGCTTATTTAATATTACCATTCCTCCGTAAGACTCTGGTGCCTAAGAAAGAGCGGAGCGAGAAGAAGCAAGACTAAAACCTGGTTCTGAGCCCAGGAAAAGGTAATGTAGGCATGTTTTCACCCCCTCGATCTGCTGTTTGCACGAATCCAGAGACAAATCGTGCTCTGCTTTCCTCCAGGTCCGTTTAAGGCTGAACATCCTCCATCCTGAAAGGGAACCGTGACCGTTTGAGGAGCAGAACACACAAACTATTTTAAGGCCTTTAGTAATATATAAATATGAATATATGTTCATGTAAAAATAAATTTCTATATATTTTTGTGTTTTTAGGTGGGAGGGTTGGTTTTTTATAAACATTTCGAGAAATGTTTACAGGAAATTACCATTGTGCCACACTGGGTAATTGTGAGCCACTCAGAGGCAGTTTCCTGCTTGTTTATCATTATCACTCTCTTCTTTTTTTTTTTTTTGGGGAGGGAGGGAGGGGGGGGGGGTGTTTTAAGACGTGTGGGACTCGTGGAACTGGAGAGACTTTTCATGCTGTCGACACAGGATTGCACTTATGAGTCACAGGTTCTGAGTCTGTTTTTAGGCTCCTGTGTGTTTTTTTTGTTGTTTCATCGCCCCAATGTCTGGCAACCACATTTTGCAGCAGCACCGAGCCTGAACAGGAGGTTTAAGCACGGTGCCACCATTATAGATATTTATATAGCTAACACTTCCTGATGTCATGATACAACATTCACACCTTTCTGCAGAGCGATTTGGAACGAACGGGCTTGTTTTCTTTTGCAAATGGCTGCTAGTGGTTATCCAAGCACTGTAAAATCACACACTCTACAACTAACACTCAACTCTAAATGGCCTTGAATCAATGAATGTTTTCTGCCGTTCATTTGTTCTGGATTTAATTTAATTTGTAATGAAAGAATGGTATGGCTTGTTTGTAAGGTTTTATGAAAATGAACATTTTGTAGTTTTTTGGATAAGATGCATCGCTCACCCCGCCTTTCCTTTTTTTTTTCTGACGCGTTTCAGTCTGTTCAGTTGTCTCCTTCCTTCCTCCTCCAAATCTGTGCCACTCCTCTGTCCAGCTACCTTGATTCAGCTACAACCCTCACTTTTAAATGCACAAAATGTGAAAGTAAATCAGTGGTGCCGGTCTCTCTGAAGTCCGCTCTGATCAGTGTGAGCTGGGGCCGTGCGCTGTTTTTGAACTTGCCGGGTTTCGCCTCCAGCCTGCTCCCGGGTTTCTACCGGCAGATTGTAATTAATCAGAGTGAAGGATCTTTCCCCAAAAGCCTCTTTGTAATGTGTATATTTTCTGGGTAAAGGGTGAAAATGCTGCTGCCGCTGCCACCGTCCTTTCACACACTCGAGGACAAACCTCACTGTAGCAACGGCCCAGATTTCAGTAATATTTATACAGAACATGCTGATTATTAATTGATGACTTGCTATTTCAAGAGCGTCCATTTTTTTTTTTTTTTTTTTTTTTTGCCTTACCCGAAGTAAATGTACAAAACATCATTGAGGTGTAAGCGCTGGAAGTGATTTGAAATATACTTTTGTAATGTTCAATAAAATAATACTGCATTTCAAGCAAGACAGCTGTATTGTCTTTGTGTGCTTTAAAGGTGCAATCATGTGGTGATTTTTTTTTTTTTTTTTTTTTTTTTTTTTTTTTTTTTTTTTTTTTTTTTAACAAATGTGACCTGACAATAAAATGGCTGGGATATAAATTACGAATCTCCATCTCAGGATTACATAAAATAAGACATTTTTAAAAGGCAGGCGTAAGACTGAACATATTTTTCTGTGTTGTGACTACGTGGGTTCAATTCAGTTTTATTTATATAGCGCCAATTCATGAAACACTGAAGGCACTTTCCAAAGTCAAATTCAATCAGATTATACAGATTGGGTCAGATTATACAGATTGGTCAAAACATTTCCTATATAAGGGAACCCAGCTGATTCCATCAAAGTCCCGACAATCAGCATTCACTCCTGGGGAAGTGTAGAGCCACAGGGAGAGTCGTCTGCATTGTCCATGGCTTTGCAGCAATCCCTCATACTGAGCAAGCATGAAGCGACAGTGGGAAGAAAAACCTCCAGCAGAACCGGGCTCAGTGTGAACAATCATCTGCCTCGAGACACAACAAGAGAGACAAAAAAGTACAGAAGCACACATTGATTCAGTAATCTGTTGTACATTAGATGGTAATAGCGGGTGTTCTGTCTTCCCTGGATGGTGTCACAGCTAACAGAACGTCAGATCAGGTGTACCTACTATGAAGAAAAAAGAGAGAGAGCAAAAAGTTAAAAGCTGAAATGACAAGCAATGCAAATTGGAGAACAGTAGAACTCAGTAGAATGAGAAAAATAGACCTTGATGTCCTCCAGTAGCCTAAGCCTATAGCAGCATAACTATAGAGATAGCTCAGGGTGACATGATGACGTCACGGGAGGCACGTGGTGAATCTTGTGGCGTTTCAGTGATTTGACAGATTTCAGACTCGATTCTGAGGCGTTGGTTCAGCTGCGACCTGATGTTTTAGCTAGAGCTTAACTCGGATGGTGATGGATGGAAAAAGATGATGACAATGGTCACCTTCCCAACTTTAAACAGCGCAAATCTTTTCATACTCATCTGTGATATTCTATGTCTTATTGGTTCCCATGAAGGCTGCACAGTGTGTAGCACTGTTTCCTTGCAGCAAGAAAAGTTGGGTTCAAACGGGTTTTTCTGGATGGAGTGTGGAAGTTCTATCTGGGAATGCATGGGTTCTCTCTGGGTACTCTGGCTTAGGGCTGGACGATAATTCAATAACAATATATATATCGATCGATAGACGTTTATCGATGATAGAAAAAAAAAGTAAATAAAAAGTTCAATAAAATAACAGTTTTCCTTCCTTTTGCATACTAGTGATGTAGGTTAATAATACAGTCATTACTTCCAACCAATCACAAACAGACCCAGGAGCGCTCCGTCATCAAGCTCCGCCCCCTTCAAAGAGTTCAAAGAGCACTCGTTCCTTTTTTTTTTTTTTTTTTTTTTTTTTAAACTTGTAGTTTTAGTAAAAACTTGGTTGAATAAAGGTTTGAGTTTGATATCGGTGTTTGTGTGTTCTGTATCTAAAAATAGGTCGTTAAGCAACATCATAAAATGGCCAGGGCTGCACTTAAAATATATGTTTTGAATTTGTTGATAATTATCAATATATTTATGATTTCTACTTTATCGATATGCTTTTTTTTTCTTCTATATCGTCCAGCCCTAGTCTGGCTTCCTGTTGCTGCCCAAAAACATGACTGTTAGGTTAATTGGTCTCTCTAAACTGTCCTTAGGCCATGACTGAGTGCATGGTTGCTCGTCCTGTGTCTCTGTGTTGCCCTGTGATGGACTGGCAACCTGTCCGGAGTGTACCCTGCCCCTCTCGCCCAATGACCGCCGGAAATAAGCACCAGAAACCCTGCATGGATAGATGGTCCCATGCATGTTGGCCAGTTGTATATGCCGTGCTCTGCTTGTGTCCCCTTAAAGGCTTATGTGATTTGACAGTACTGAGGAACAGCATGCAGTCAAAGCTCTGATTTAGCTGAACATCTCTCTGTCTGACTTTTCAGCAACAGAATTTCTTTCAGATTTCTGATTTTTTTGTTTTTGTTTTTTTCACTCAGAATTTATCGACCAAACCATTTGGGTGTTATAATGAAAAAAGTTGCTTGATGGGGAATGTTATATCGCAGGCTTTGTGGCTGTGGTACAGAATCTAAATAAGAGCCTTTACAGGAGGAATTTGATTGAAACGTGTAGAGGTAGAAATTAAAAATGGGCCTACTGAAAAGATCTGTGGCATGTTGCCTTATGTGGTTTAACCTGGGGTTATTTTCATATAAGCTTTGTTTTTGTTTGTTTTTGTTTTGTTGTTTTTTTTTGGGTAGTTTTAAAGTTTTGCAACCAAATGGAAAAACCTGGGAAAACAATTCAGTTCCACATTTCCTCAACCACAAACTCCAATGTATCATACTGGGATTCATAATAGTACAGCATTAAGTAGCGCAAATGATACAGTTTTCAGTTTTACACGTAAAAAAAACGAGTGCATTTGCAAAATGCCTCAAACTCAGCCAAGTTTGTGTGTACAGCCACCCTGTACACACAAACTTTTAAGTTTTGCCACTGGCTCTCTGCTGGATTTGGCTCTTAATTGGTCTCTCTAAACTGTCCTAATTGCTAATCTGAACCAGCTTCTCTATCCATGATGAAGAAAAGGATTCCCACAGTATGCTGCTGCCACCACCGTGTTTCACCAAAGGGATTCTGTATTCATCGGGGTGTGCGGTGTCATTTTGCATCACACGTGACATTTTGTACCAAAACATCCACTTTGAACTCCTTTGACAAGAGCCATTCTCCCACATATTTGCATCACTACTTCCCTTTTGCTCTTTTGCAGCTTCTCCATGCTTTCCATGGCTAATTGTAACTTCTCCACAACCTTCTTCCTGACCTGCCTGGTGTGTTTCTTGGTCTAACTTCTCAGCCTGCGACCCCAAAGTACCACCACCACAGACTGGCTACCGGCCTTCAGGTGGTGGTGGAGGGGCATTTTTATTCTTTTTGGAAATTACGAGAATAGATTCATAAAACCGCTCAAATAAAGTAGTAATATTATGAGAACTCTTAAAAGAACTGTTAAAATGAGGAATGTTGAGCATCTTGTAAAGTTAGACTTTGGTATTGATTTCACAAATAAGAAATAAGAAAATACGAAATCTTTCAAACACATCTGTATCAAATTATTATTAGTGTCAGAACTTTTAAACGATTGTGCTGTGCGACTTTATTCTCATAATGTTCTTTATTCTTGTACATCTAATATGACTTTATTGTCACAATCCAAATTAAAATTAATCCAAATAAAATAAAATTTGTAGTACAGTCGCTGTAGATTAAATAACATAAATTATTGGCCACATTGGCGGTTCTCAACCAGATTTTCCATAGGGGCCCAAGGTGGGGTCTGTGTTTTTTCATAGGAGCACAGAACAAAAGAATAAAACAAGAAAGTGACTATATTTAATTGTTTAATAACATTAAATGAGGCATTTGTGGCTCTTGAACAGCAGGTTTCAGACCCCTGATCTAGCAGATGACAACTGTGACCCCAGCTCAATACGGCTGAAGCCAAATGTGAAACACCTTCATTTTTAAATCCTTCTTAGAGTAAAACTGTATAAGTAAAAAATTAAATTGGTCAAAGGGACTTATCAGTTATGGTTTCTTCGCCAGTGCATATAATCGTTATATTAATGTTATGTCTTTTGTACAGGGACGTTACAGGGGCGAGGACCATTTCTACAGGGGCACTGGCCCCTGTTGGCCCCTGTCTAGAGCCGCCCCTGATTGGGGCCACAGGGGAGTAAATTTCCACACACAAAAAAAACCCTCAGAAATTTGGAGATCTCTTTTACGTACTTGCGAGAATTTTCTTTGCATGTGTTCTGATGTTGAAGAGCCCCACTTTGGGAACCCCTTGTCCACATCAGGGGTTCCCAAAGTGGGGCAATCCAAATAATGATCCAAATATCTGACTTTACGATGTCAGAGATATACTTGATTTAATATAGCAAAATGTTCCCTTCGTTATGCCTGTTTACGCTGGGAATCTGATTTAAGATGGACAAAGAGTTAGACATTTTCCCTGCAGAAACAGAGCGAGACACAGAATTAGCAGGATCAACCTGAAGCAGACGGCACAAACAAGCACTAGAGAAGAAAACTAGTGAGGGCAGGGAGAGAACAGGTCCACAGGATCAGCAGGCTGAGCGCCACAAACACTGGGGAACACATGCAGGCAGTGAGAAGTGAGTGGGGCAGGTATAGATAGGCAGGGAACCAGGTGGGATGACCTGAGGATAATTAGTGGCAGCAGCAACTGGGGCTAATAATGGCTGAGTGGTGACTGAGAGGAATGGGGGGAGATCAATCAGCCCCCGAAACACAAAAAAACAAAAACATATCATGACACTTTAATAATATAAATACATCTTGCAAATATGTTAAAATTAATCTTAAAATGTTTGAGTTTTTTGTGGAGATTTACTCCTCTGTGGCCAATAATTTATTTTCTAATCTATGAGCCTAATCCAATTAAATAATAATAATAATAATCATAATAGGCGGACATAAATGTCATAATATTACCAAAAACAATTCACAATATTATAAGAATAAAGCCACACAGTCATTTGTACAATCACTTCGAAGTCCTGATTGTATTAATAATTTGATGCTGATGTGCTAACTCGATTTTGTATTTTCTTATTTGTGAAACTGATACCAAAGTATAACTTTACAAGATGCTGAACATTCCTTATTGTAATACGGCGGGACCAAGACTCCACGTTTTTATAAGTGTCGACATGAAATTACTACTTTGTTACTTTATTCTCGTAATTTACAAAAATAAAAATAAGTAAATAAGTAATGAGGGGGAAAAAACGTGTGCCAAAAGGGAGTCACCGGTCTCTGGCATTTTTAGGTGTTCCCAAACCTTTCAGCCTGGGATCCCTAAAATCCCCCTTTTGCAGTGTGTGGAGGGGGGTTGTGAGGATAAAGTCATACTATTAAAAGAATAACGTTGTAAAATTGCAACAATGAGGTCATAGTTTCTTATTCTTATAAAAAAGCGAAGGACGTACTAAATCTTTTTAGCACATCACCATCAAACACTGTTGCGACCCCCCAGAGGTGCCTCCTGACCCCCGGGGGGTCCCGGCCCCCACTTGGGAACCACTGATCTAGATGATGCTGTTTTGTTCTCCAGTGTTTTCTAACAAGAACCTCTGAGCAAGGCCAGAAACAGAACAGTTGGATTAGGACTCAGGTTAAAATACACACCGGTGGACTATATTACAAGGTGTTTTATTTGGGGGGTAGCGGAATAAAAGGGGGGGGGGGGGCGTGGACGCATGACACAATCTTCTTCAGGCTGTACGTGACAAAAATACGGAAACGTTCAATGGTTTTCGCAAAAGCACTGCAGGAGCAAAAATCGTGAGTTTGTTTGCGTTTACGGATTTGGCTTCAGCAGGAGGGCGAAGCGGGGATGACACCATGACGTCATTTTGCAGAGACAGTCGGGGGACCGAGCGGCGTGAGCGGCGTGAAACGCGTGGAAAAGGGATAAAGAAGAAGGCAGAAATCAGAACCAGGAGCTGGGAGTTTTGAGCTGCGGAGTGGCCGCCGCGTTTTGGACCCTGAGTCAGAGAGGAGGAGGAGGAGAAAAGAGCCAGGGCAGCAGTCTGCTCGGAGGGGAGAGAGGGAAGAAGGACGCAGTGTGGGCGGGTTAAGAAACGCCGAGAGGGAGGGCACGCCGCTTTTCTTCCTCCAACCGAGTGGTGGGGGGAAAAAAAAGGGGAAAACAAGGACGTCCGTCGGTCTCCTCTTCCTCCTTTACATTTCATCCTCCGACTCCTGCAACAACAACCCCACCTGAGCATCCTTCCGCTTGCTTCTCCGTCCGCCCGCGCGTCGGAGGCTGAGCTTTGGGTTTGTTGTCAGCGCACAGGAGCCGAGCCCAGCTGATCTGAGCCGAGCCGAACCGAGCCGAGCCAAGCGGCAGGGGCGTGAGAGGCGGATGCTGCGAGCGTAGAGGCAGGGTACCCGACCAGGAGCATCACCGCACTCAGCACGGTAATATCCCACCATTCCCCCCCCCCCCCCCTCCTCCTCCTCCTCCCCGCATTAAAACCCATCGTTTCTGCAACGTTTCCCCCTAAATGCCGCTTTTACGCATCTACGTAACGCCCGCCGCTAATGTGTGTCAGTGTGCTGATAATTGTCGCATTGTAGCATGTTTGTAATTCTGGACGTGTGCGATCATCTTTACATGTATATATATTTTTTTAAAAACAACTACAAAATAACACAAAATAAGAGTTTTTGTCACGTTGATGAGGGATCCAAAGCCACACAGCAAGCCCTAAACAAACCAGGAGGGGGAAACCATGATAAAACACGCAGCACATGCAGAACCTTCCCCACTCATGACCAGGTGTGTGTGTGTGTGTGTGTGTTTTAGTGTGTGTGTGTGTTTTAGTGTGTGTGTGTGTGTGTGTGTGTGTAATGCTATTCTGGGCTGCATGTCAGAGCAGCATAATGCTGAAATGCTCCTGGATTACAGCTCCAGTCCTGCAACTCTGAATTTAGTTTAGCGGCTCCCATCCATGACACTTTAATGGTGATTTATTGCACAGACAACAGCAAATGTGCGACCCCCCCCCCCCTCCTCCTCCTCCTCCAGGAGCCATCTGAAATGCTGCCCGATCTGCTTCTTGTTACTGTACTGTCCCCTCCACTGCTGATCAGTTGTTGATGCATGAACTTTACCCCCCCTTCCCTCCCCTCCCAATTCCTCCTCTCTGTTCTCTGTTCCTCACCCCCACCCTCTGATCCTCCCCTCTTTCCTCCTTCAGATGGACAGAATGAATTTTCTCTCCTTCCTCCTCCTTTGCTTGACTCCGGTTGCCAATTGCAACAAAGGTCAGTTTCTCATCCTTTTTTTTTTTTTTTTTTTTGCTTTTTGTTCGTTTGTGACTGTGAAGTGGTGAGATAAAGGTTTGCATTGCCATAGAAACACAGAGACCTGTCAGGAAGAGGGAGGGAATGGAGGGGGGTTATTTTTTTTTTTTACAGGCAGAGCCATGAACCCGGTGACTTGCTCCTGTATTGCATTGCTTGAATTCCTCATACATAACCAGGTGCATACACAAACGTTCTTTTTGCATCTCCTGCTCCCCGGCCTGGTGAGCGTGCGTGTGCCCTCTCCGTCTGCGGCGTGACTCGGAGATGATGGATCCGTTTTCCCCGTCTGTGGCGGATTTATCATTGACTCCGATTCAAGATCATTGTTAAAGCGATTGTCATGCCGAGGGGGGAGTGGGGGGTGGAGGTGGACGAGGCAGACGCCGCCTCTCAGGAGAAGGTGGGAGAGATTGAAGGGTTATAGCAGAGGGGAAGATAAGGAGGGAGAGGTGGTGCGCGAGATCGGGTGACAGGAGGGAGAAAAGAGGAGCACTGTTGTGTGCATACAGTATGAAGAGGCCAAAACGAGGAGGGGGGGGTTGATGGGTGAGAGCTGTGGCCTGATGGATAGGGTGACAGAAAGAGGAGCAGCGCCAAGGGGGACAGACAGAGAGATGGAGCGAGATGCCTCTCAATCTGTAATCCCGAATGTAATCCACGGGCCTGATGCTCAGATTAATGCTACATAGCAGCAAGGGGGGAGGGAGGGAGGGAGGAGGGGAAGATGAGCAGAGGGGGACAGAGGGCATGAGATAAATGACCGAAAAAGAAACACACAAGCCGGGGCGTGGAAACAAGAGGAGGTGGAGGAGGAGGAGAAGAAGATGAATAACTGTGATTATGCCATGGGTGTTGACGACGGCAGCTAATTTTTGGTGCCAGCTCATAATCAGAGAGTTGAGGACTGACTGGGATGGATAGCTCAGCGAGAGTCCGGGTGTTTCAGACATTAAAAATGAAATCCAAATATTTAGACGATCGGGGACTCCGCGGGTTTTTTTAAAAGGTCATAGCATTTAAAGTGGTTTAACGTTGCTTTAAGCCTTAAAAAAAATGGAACAATTACAGATTTTTTTTTAAATAATAGGCCTTAAATTACACAAATTGTTGTTTTAACATTATACTTTTTGTCATTCATTGCTGTTTCCAATTATGCTTTATTATGCTATTACATTTTGGAAAAATAAAATAAAATAAAGGGCTCATTGGGCTCGTTATGCTTGAACCAGTTCTGGCTGAGGATTTTAGGCGTTATTTTAGGCTGTGATAAAGATACAATCTCTAGACATCCATCATTCCCCGAATGCTGTACCTAAATTTAACTTTATGATGTTCATTTTAAGAAATTCGAAACGTTACTAGACTTGAGACCAACATTTTTCATCATCTAGATTAAAGTATAAAGTAATGTTTTAGTTTTATCAACATGTTTCTGCTGACTGGAAGTCATTTTAACTGCCTGACTTGAATTTCTGGAAGAAACTAAAGATTAGGGTGATGGTAAGGAGGCTTTCCAACCTCAAAGAGTGACTTCCAGAGATGTCTATCGCCTGAGAAGTCTTTCTCATTTTGCCATTTTTTGTTACACCCACAAAAATGTACTGAATTTTGCTGGTATTTTATGTCAACTACAAACCCGTGCAGAGGTGTGATAGTAAAGTAGAAGGTTAAGGCACATAAAGCATGGCTTTCAGCGTGTATACACAAATTAAAATATGAAAAGGATGAAATGTTTGTGTGTTCATCCCCCTACATGAAATTACAACCAACTGTGTTGACAAGTCATCTAATTAGTAGATAGAGTCCACCTGTGAGCAATTTAACCTCTGGATGAATCCAGCTGTTCTGTTTCTGGCCTCAGAGGTTTGTTAGAGAACATTAGAGAACAAACAGCATCATGAAGACAAAGAAACACAGCAGACAGATCAGGGGGGGCTGTGGAAAGGTTTAAAGCAGGATTTGGATTATTTAATAAATCGTTATCCTAAACTTGAACCACTCACGGAGCCACGTTCAATACATCGTTTTAAAAAGACGGAACTAGCTTGGCTTTATACGGCTTAGCGGTATTGAAAAAATGAGACGTAATTTATCATGAATCCATATTTTCTCCGCTCATCTGTTGCTGAAGTGCTCTGAACGCTCTCGGTGACCTTTAGTACCGTCGGCGCTGCCATCAGTGCTAAATGTGTGATCTTCTGCTGTAAGACACCAACCAGAAGGTTGTGAAGCTGGCAGGCAAACCACGAATTCCTGACACTTCAAATATGCTAGTGAACAAATATGTCACAGCAAAAAAAGATCCTTTGCGGTATCAATATTGACGCTAACGTGATGATATATTTGTGATAAATTGTGCCGCCCTGTATGACACGACTCCAAACCTTGGAATAATGCCGCTGTCAGAAGGGAACAGGAAGCTTGTCAGAAGACATAGGAAGTTGGATTAAGCTCAATAAAGGGCAATAACTGGAAGAAAATCTGTTATGGGCTAGGAAAAGACTTGAAACTGTGTGTGGGGGTTCACCTTAGCACAAAAACCCCAGACATACAGACATAACTATGGTTTGATGGTGCGGATCAAAGCATTTTTTATGAGTTATTGTGGCCCAGTCAAAGCCTGGACTTAAATCCAACTGGGAATCTGTGATAAAATTTGATATCCGGTCCTCGCAGACGCTCTCCAACCGCTCTGACTTACCTTAAAAGCCACTTTGCATAAAAGAATAGGCACACTGTGGCGGCCGTGGTTGTGCAAAGCTGGTGGAGACATCCCAGAGCAAAAAAAACCAAAACACAAGTCTCTGCAAACCTCTGACTCAGCAGATGCAATGTCCATCACACACTATTCAGAGCTGTGGTTGCAAACGACTTTCAAACCCATGTATCACGTTCCTTCCGTTTCACGGTTACGCACAACTCTGTGCAGGTCTGTCACGTAAAATCCCAAATGAAATACATCCAGGTTTATTGTTGTGACGTCAGGAAATGAACGAAGAAATCACAAATACCTCCACAAGATACCGTTTGTTGACCTTGACGCCCTCTGATGAGATGCTGCAGCTCATGGAGGCTGAGGTGGGCATCGTGATGATGAGAAAGAAAGAGAAGAGCAGAAAGTGGGTTATTGGTAACCAATATTGTCAGAGTAGAACTCAACAATTGGTCATACGGGGCAACACTAGTCAACAAATGCTTTTAAAGTACCATTCAAAAAGATTTCTGCATCATTTTAAATATTTGTTTATGTTTTGTAAACAGCAGCCAAATTCATTCACTGCCACTCAGGAAAAGCTGGTTTATGTGCTTCGGATAATTTACATTTAAAATAAATGCGGTAGAAGATTATTCTTTTTTTTTTTCTTTTTTTTTTTGCTCTAATCTTTAATCTGTTTAGCTCTTAGCTTCTAAAAGAAGCTACAGGTCAAGGCTGCTGTGGTATAAATGGAGATGACATAACGGGGTATTTATAGAGCGTAAATATAAAATAAATGTAAATTATTTCTGCAGTGAATGGTAAAGGAGTGGTTGCATTAAATAGAAGCGCTTCAGTTAAATACTTCAGCTGCCTTTTTCTTTTTTCAAGCTTTTTTTCCACCGGCAATAGAAACTAGAAAAAAAACCCCCAATATTTAAATTTAGCAGCAAAGGCAAGGGGAAAGGCTTTGGTGCTTCCAGGCAAAGAGAATTCAAATGATAGCCAGCTCTGAGTTTGAAGTGAAAGAGGTTTGATAAGATTCACAACCAGAAGCGGTCTTTATTTATTTCTATTTTCCCTCTGGTGCCTCTGCTACCGCAAAATTAGTTCCCGTCTGATTTTCTAGAAAATTCACTGTGGCGACAACAAAGGAAGAAATCCTGCGCTCGTGTCTGGTTTCAAACTCTGCAGCCTCTGAGTTTAGGAGATCGGGGACAACAGAAGGGAGGGCGCCATGCCTTTTGTTTTTTGCTCGCTGTCGGAGTGTAAAATCGCCATCCTTGTGGCTCATTAACTTGGCCTTTGATCAGTCGGCGGGCGCACAACATTCTGCACAAGGATTAATAATTATTTTTGCAGTTAAAGGTTGGATTCTGAGTTATCCTCGGGCGTTTGAATCTGGCTCACGTCTGCTGCAGAGCACTTTAGCTGTGAGGTACGAGCCGAATATTTCTGTCTGTGTCTGTTTGATGGAAACAAACAGGGACCGTCAAGCTGGAGGGTGCTTGAAATAAAAATGGAGGAAAGCGTCAGCGGTGAACATTATCTGACTCTCTGTGGTCACACATTACTTTCTGTGTGTGTGTTTTTTCCCCCCCCCCTGTGCTCATGCACACTCTCACCATGTCCCTCCCCCATAATTGACTGTTAAAAATAGATGCATTGGTTCCTTGTAATTGCTCCATTTAACCCAAAGCCTCTTCGGCCTTCTCTCTCAGCCAATAAGCACAAGCCATGGATCGAGACAGAGTACCAGGGGATCGTGATGGAGAACGACAACACCGTCCTGCTCAATCCCCCTCTCTTCGCGCTGGACAAAGACGCGCCGCTTCACTACGCTGGTAACCCCACCAACATTTTTTTCTTTCCCCCCTCACCGTCTAACATTAAATCCCGCTAAGCTCTTCCTGTTTTAGCTCAGTTAGGATTACCAAAAATTATTTCTAGCTTCTCAGTATTAGAATATTTTTTTTCACACTTTCTTCAAATTCAGAAATTAACATACATTTCCTTTAAAAGTGTTTCTTTTTACAAAGCGTTGCACTTTAGTTTGCTTAAATTTTGGTCTGTGGCCGTCTGTCTAGCACTAAGACAGCCACTATGCTAAAGGACCTATTTGTTGCCATACATATCACGCAAAAGCCACTTTTTTTAGCTCTTAAATACATTTCTTTTGTGTACTTGGAGTCTCTAGGAGAAAATTTGAATCTACTTTCTCTAGGAGCAGCGTAGGCATCTTTATATTCTATTTGGGTCACATTTTTCAAGCTATTTGGACAGATATATTCAGCCCTTTCAGGCATCTGGAAATTGTACCCATGAGGTCTACAATTCGCCTCTCGATGTCTCACCTGATTTAATTTTATTTTTGTGAAAGATCACATGTTGTGTTTAAGGTGTGGCCTTAAAACACATCCAGAGGTGTGCCTCCATTTAACTCAGATGCTGTGAATGAACCTTCTAGCTGCTTAGAAGTCCACAGCATCATCATCTGGGCTTTCCCAAATTTAAGGGCAGGTCAATCAAATTAATTCGAATGAAGTAAAGATATATTCTCTAAGAAAATGTCTCGTTATTCTGGGATTTGCCGAATAGAAATAACTTCGGTAATCCTAGATGACCTAAAATAGAAACATTTAATCTGATTTAATGCCAGACAGTAAGAAAAAAAGGTTGTGCTTATTTTCCAAACAATATATTTTTTATATATTTGGTATTAAAAAAATTAGTATTTCAAATAAAATAATAGATCAGGCCATTTGCTTGACCAGTCATGATGCTGCAGTCAAGCGAAGGCTCTAATGATGCGGCTTATTTTTATTTGCTTAATCGCTTTGAGCTTTTAGTAGTAAACGGCACGCTCGTTTATTTTTCCATTTGGAGCTATAATACTACTCGCATCCGCCAGCAATATTTCCCCAAAGACTCCCTAAATATTAAAGGCAATGTGTTCAGTCAAAGAGTCCACTATTTTTAGCCCATCATAGCGTAATTCAAGCCTTTGCTGCAGGAGCAATCAGCGAAGCGCTGTGCCTGTCTGCAGCCTGATGAAATAAGGTGATCGTGTTTGCAGTCCGAGTCCTGGAAATAACCATGTTCAGTCAAATTATTAAAGATCAACTTGAATTACTCTAGGCCTTCCTGATATATTGAGCCGGCGTCAAGATGGAACAGGAAATGAGCTGCTTGAGCACGAACCTTTGACTTTCGTCAGCTGATAGCGATCTGCTGCTATTCAGAGGATTTTTATTTTCAGTTGCTGTTGCAGTTTTTTTTTTTTTTTTAATCTGTTCTGGTGATAAAAGACTTTTTGAGATAGAGGCATCTCTAGGGATCAGGTGTGCTCAATATTACCTGAGATTGCTGCCGTTTTGCCAAAATAGAGACGCGTGTAGTGTTTATAATGCCCTATTGCTGTGTTATGCTTCTATTTTCCATAAGATTTAGTGGCTTGAACTTGAACTTCTCTGATTTTGCATTATGTAAAAATGAAAATTAAACCATATTTAGCAAAAAAACTAAATAAAACCTGCATTGAAAAGACAACACATCAAATCTTGTATGAAATGCAAGTGTTGAACAAACACAGATGCTTCGTTATTTTTCTTTCAACAACATGTTTAACAAGCTTGGCGAGGGCCAACAAAACAGAGGAAAATGTTCTTTGTCAGTAAAAGGTCAGAAACACGAGTGGGTCTAAAAGGAAGATCCCACAGAGACCAAGTCTTCAAAGATAAACAGGGGTTCTCCGTTCTTTGAAGGACTGCATCGTTAAATAATTTAGCAGTTTCAGAGAAAAAAAAAGCTTCTTCCTACTGTCAAAGCCTGGCACCAGAAAATGCATCAGTCTGTGAGGTTTTAGCTCGTCTACCAAGTGTTATGATCACAGCCTACTGGTGGGTTAACTAAATCATTGCCGTTGCGTAGCTCAACATAAAAAACAATGACAACTATTTCAAATTGATATTAATGTGACCACATTTATTTAGTGATTGAATTTTTAAACAAAATTCCAGCTGCAAAATAACTGTGACTGAAGCATTTTAGTATATTTTGTTTGTTTTTCAAGTTTGTCAGAAGAACATTGAACATGTAAGATACTTTAAAATGGCTCAGATGTATAACATGCTTTAAAACTTTCTAGGTTTTTCTTAAAGAGTAGTAAAACATGATAGAAATAAGTATTTGACCCTTATGAGAGAGGAAAACATTGCCGTTAAGTTAAACGAGGCAACGGTCTAAGAGTCGGGTCATGTTGTAACTAGGGCTGAACGATTTTGGAAAATAATCTAATTGCGATTTTTTTTTCTTAATATTGCGATTTAATGTGATTTGTTTTTCCAGTTTAATTTACCATGTGTTTTAAAATATATACAAACAACAAATCAATTTGTTTCCTTGCCATGTGGATTAGTTGCTAAAGTTCCTAAAGGACCCACAGCATCTGAACTCGGAGCAGTAATGATTGTGTTCTGCCTACAATATATTTCAACCAAAATTGCAATTTTGACTTTTCTCTGCATTAACAACAAGCAACAAAAATGGCCTCTAAATAAAAATGTTTGTAAACAAGGACTATTTTAAACAAGAACTTTTAATGTTTCTATTATTCAAGAGAACAGCTTTTAATTGAGCTGGACATCAATCCTTGTTGAACATAAAGTGCAAAGTCCAACCAACAAGAAAGTCTATGTATAAAACTGATTGACCAGTACTTAATGCTTTGTATGATTATACAAACTCTAAAACAAGTAATAAAATTAGATTATCTCACTGCTGCAACTGTCTTCCCTTCCATGTGGAGCAAACCCACTTTAAACATTTTACTGACACCTAATGGACGTGTCTAATTCCCTAATTGTTACATAGCCAAAAATTGCATATCTCTGCGATTTGGAAATTGCTTTTTTTTAAATCACGATTATATTGAAAATGCGAGTAATTGTTCAGCCCTAGTCGTGACTGAAATATAAAGTTGCGTGTCATCAACATACGGATGGTCAGAAATGCTGGAGGACCCCACAAGGTGAACTAAAATTGGAATCAGCTTTATTGGCCAAGACCAATGTTGGAAGTAACTGCGTTAGAAAATAATGGCGTTACGTTAATTACAAAATAACCTGCTGGGTTAGCTACTACAACTCCATCAATGAAAGCAACTTTTATTAAGAGAACGCTCTCCGCTGCGGGACGTTTTTTTTTATAGTGCAGGGGGAAAGTGGACCCGGCGGGTCAGGATGGGGGGGTGGGATAGGGGCAGACGTGATGCTGCTGAGGCTTAAGGTGGACGGGTATTTCACCAACAGTAGACCAGCAGTAAGAGACACACACCACGATGCAGGAGAACCTTGCAAACTCAAAGACAGCATTTGGAAGCTGGACATTTGGATACTATTATACGTTTGCTCAAGTCGGAGGCAAAAATGTGCAGAATGGATTGATAAATAAGTGGACAGAGAGTTAGCAGTTAGTACAGAGTGTTGTTTGGGATTTTAATGAATGTAGGCCAAAGCTTATGCTTTATATTCATTATTTGTTTGTGTAAGATATGTTTACAACTGGGTGCCTTAGTGTCGCACTTTACTTCTTCAGTGGTATGCTGTTGTTGTTTACTTTTATAAGCACGAAAATACATGCCTTACATTCTATCTGGAATGGTGTGAACCGTATTTCATTTACTAAAAAGTATATTTTATTTGGTTATATTGCCTGAAAGGCTTTCTTTTTTTATTTCTATACCCATTGTATAGCCAATTGTAGCCAGTTAGTGTGCTCTAATTTTCAAGTTCTCAAACATCTGGTTTGTTTTATTGTTCTTTTATCATAAACATTGAACATAGCAATAATCAGATCTACATAAATATATTGCAATTAATAGGTTTTTTTTACTCTTGACTCGTTCGTGTGAATGCCAGACAGTAAGAAAAAATGGTTGTGCTTATTTTCCAAACAATATATTTTTTATATATATTTGGTATTAAAAAATGAGTATTTCAAATAAAATAATAGATCAGGCCATTTGCTTGACCAGTCATGATGTTGCAGTCAATCGAAGGCTCTAATGATGCGGCTTTTTTTTGTTTGCTTAATCGCTTTGAGCTTTTAGTTTTTATTGTTTTATTGTTCTTTTATCATAAACATTGAACATAACAATAATCAGATCTACATAAATATATAGCAATTAATCGGTTTTTTTTACTCTTGACTCGTTCGTGTGAACGTATTCTGGCATTTGCCAAATAGAAATAACTTCGGTAATCCTAGATGACCTAAAATAGAAACATTTAATCTGATTTAATGTCAGACAGTAAGAAAAAAAGGTTGTGCTTATTTTCCAAACAATATTTTTTTATATATATTTGGTATTAAAAAATGAGTATTTCAAATAAAATAATAGATCAGGCCATTTGCTTGACCAGTCATGATGCTGCAGTCAAGCGAAGGCTCTAATGATGCGGCTTATTTATGTTTGCTTAATCGCTTTGAGCTTTTAGTTTTTATTGTTTTATTGTTCTTTTATCATAAACATTGAACATAACAATAATCAGATCTACATAAATATATTGCAATTAATAGGTTTTTTTTGCCTCTGGACTCATTTGTCCCACCACGCACACTAAAATGGTATAGATTAGTGATGACTGTGTTTTCAGATAGTTAGTACATTTAATTAATTATTAAGCATTTTATATTTGATAATTGAACTCTATGGTATTTAATGTTCAAATAACAAGAAAATCACTTAAATTCATTGACATTCTTAGATCGTAAAAAGTAACTACATAGTTACTTTGTCTAGTAACTACTTACTTTGATAGTACAATAACTGAGTTAATAACAGACTTCAGCTTCACATGTTCAGGTTATGGACATCATGTAAAAATATATGAATTTCAGAGGAAAGAAAATAAAGGTTAAAATGATCAGTATGTACATGCTTGTGTATGTAAAGTAAATTTTTATTAAGAAAAGAAAAAAGAAACGGTGGTTGCGATAGTGCACAGCCAGCAGAGTAGCTGACCAGTCTATAATTGTGTTCATTGTGTTCATTGGAGAGGCAGTCCGCGCTAACGAACCTGTTTCTGAGGTCGTTTATTTTTGCAAACAGTGCTCTGTAGCTGGGGAAAGCGTGCAGATATTGAATAAAAGTGGCTCGAGAATGGTGCCTTGAGGAACCTAACATATATATTCTTTGTTGGCTCAGATTCTTTTGGTCTGCTAAGTAAAATAAGAACCAATCTGGCACAGTAGCAGGAAATCCCACCCACTTTTCTAGTCAATTTTCTAGTCAATCAGGTACTGATCCCAGAAGCTTTAGATGCATCACTTAGTAACTTATGCGATTGAAAACCTTTTTTAATACAGTCTTTTCTAAACCAGCCCCCAGTTACAGTATTTAAACTACTTTACTCTTAAAATGGAGTCTTGCGGCAATACATTTGTTTACAGCTTGATTGATGCGGACAATAGATTGACAGATTTTTTTTTAAACTGTTTATGGGTATTTCCCATAGAGATATTTTGCGCAAATGCTAAAAAAAAGTTGCCTGATTGAATGAACCCACGGAGTGCTTTGTAAATCAAGAGAAAATCAACACTTGTTAGTCAGAAGGACGCTTGGTAAAAGCTGTTCACATAAATATAGGAAGGTGTTACGACAATCAGAACAAAATAAAAAACAAAGAAACAGATTTTAATAACCTTAATTTCAAAACAAATGTGTGGGTGTTTGTACAATGTCATGTTTAATACATTTGAAAGCTGATTTATTAATATTCTCGACCCAGGGGAGATCTGTGGCTTTCGGGTTCACAACGGCCCCCTGGGCTCCGGTTCAGTCCAGTTTGAAGCCGTGGTTCTGGATCGCTCCACCGGTGAGGGGCTGGTCCGGTCAAAGGAGCCGCTGGACTGTGAGAGCCAGCGGGAGCACAGCTTCACTATCCAGGCTTACGACTGTGGAGAGGGACCTGATGGAGTCAACAGCAAGAAATCCCACAAGTTAGACCCTTTCTATCATTTTTTTCTTTTTAAGAACAGTAGATGTGCTCTAATATCTGCCCAGCTTCCTGTAGACGTATTATTCCTCATCTCTCTGCTCCTGCTTGGCCTCCCTCTGCTCCTCCCCTCAGGGCCACGGTGCATGTTCGTGTGAACGACGTCAACGAGTTCTCCCCGGTGTTCGTGGAGCGGCGCTACGAGGCTTCGGTCCCGGAGGGCCGTCTGTTCGACAGGATCGTGCGGGTGGAGGCTCTGGACGCAGACTGCTCCCCGCAGTACAGCCAGATCTGCTTCTATGACATCATCACTCCCAATGTGCCCTTTGCTATTGACAACGACGGTGAGATGGTTTGCATCTTGCAGCTGCATGCTGTACTGATAGAGCATGAGAAAAGTGTACTTACCGTGCACTGAGAATGCATTTTTTGCTTCCTCTAGCAGGTTTTCTTCCTGTATTACACTGCATTTAGCTACATCCTCCCACCAACTCTGGCCTGCTTCCCTGCCCCTCGTGAAGAAAATCAGCCCCTCAGCATGATGCGTCCACCGCCATGTTTAATTATGGGGCTTGCGTGTTCAGGGTTATGTACTGTGTTTACTTTACGTAACCCACATTTTGCATTTTTTGCATGTACAATGCAAACATTTCTGTTAAAAATTAGAGTATTTTTCCTTGATTTGAGCAGGTAAATAATATTATTTGCCAATGGAATCAGATCTTTGCACTTAAAATTGGAAAAATATATTTATCTTATTTCAAGTGCAGTATATCTAATTATCTTATTTAGGGGTAGAAATACTCATTCCATCGGCAAATAATCTCATTTACCTGCTCAAATCAAGGGCAAATACATTCATTTCAAGAAAATTGGACTTATTTTTAGTTCTCTTTTTGCAGTGTAGATACAGTAGATAATAATATTTTAACCAGAGCGCCTTATTTCACATGTCTCCGTGTTTCCCTTTTTATGCCTTGTGGGAAATCGCGAACAGCATTTTGTATGATTTCAACATAAAACGTAAAAAAAATGAGATAAAAGGCTCAAGTTTGCAGGACAAACGGTTGGAATCTCTAAATTTGCTTCAGCATTGTGATGCTAAAATCTGACAAACAAACAGGAGATAAAAATGTTGCAACTATTAATGTTTGTGCAGCGGAACAATTGGTTAGAACGGCTTAAAACCTCAGGTACAAACAAAAAAGTGTTAAAATAGACTTTGTGGGGGTGGACTTTGTGTTCTGCCTCGGCAAGATATCTACTACAGCTGTTGGGTTTAGTAAAGCGTCCCTTTTTGTTTCTGGCTCGTTAGATTCTCTGTATTTTACAGTCCGGTGTTGCCCGGTGGGGGGGGGCAGCTATGCCGGTTCTGTAATGTGACCCAGCAGCCGAGGAGACCCTGTTATAGCATGACTCTGCAGAATTTACCAGATCCTGAAGGGCTTTGTAGAGGATGAGTGCCTCCTTTCTGTTTTCAGACAGCAAGCACAGAGATCTACTGTTCCCATTGTGCTGCCCGCTTTTTATTTCTGCATCATCTCTTCTGTTTCTCTCTTTGTTTCTCGTCTCTTCATGCCAAAGCATCTTCTTTTCCCCCTACCTGCTGTTTGTCAGGCAGCGTGCAGAGTGCTGTCACCCCTTCACAGATACTCACTTTGTTCCCTCTTATCTGTAAAGGCAGCAGAAAAAAAAAAAAACCTGTTTGGTTTTATCCTGCTCGGTGTTATTTCTCTTCCTGTTTTTGCCCTGAATGTGAAGTTTTCCATCAGTGCACATGTGGAGCTTCAGGAGTTTTTTTTTTTTTTTCTCCTACTGGGTTGAATAAGCTCGTTGTTGGTGACTAACCGTCCATTTCTCTTTCTATTTGTCTCGTTATGTCATGTCCTCTCTTTCTTTCTTTGTCGTCCTGTCTCCTAGGAAACATTAAGAACACGGAGCCTTTGGATTCGAAGCGGCAGCGTGTTCACACCTTCTGGGTGACCGCCTTCGACTGCGGGAAGAACCGCGCTCAGGCTGATGCCCAGGTTGTTGTCACGGTCAAGCCGTCCTGCAAACCCGGCTGGATCGGTAATTGATCTTTTTTCTGTCCTGGGTTTTCTAGCCTGGAGTAGCTCCGTGGAGGCGTTAGACGTGTGATTTGGTTGTTTCATTCAATAATTTTTGGATGAAATTTCCTCTCTGAGTTAGAATTTGTGTAGGCGGCTATTCGGTTTAATCACGGTTGCATCATTAGATCATGAGCTTTGTTGCAAATAGATTGTATTAAGACTTAGTAATATTCCAAGAAACTAATTAAATTAAATACAACTCATTTTAATTTTTTTTTTGCATTGTGCCAATTTACTAAAAATGTCATCTCAAGGCAGCTTAGAAAACGAACATCTAATTGATCTCCATTTATATGGAATCCAATTAGGCACAAATTCAGTCTATATTCATCCAATTTAGCCCGGTAACATTGTACCGTGTAGGCTGATTCAGATCCAGTTACATACTGTCCAATTCAATCTTTGTTAAAACACAATGCAGTTGATTTCAGCAGATCATTTAACAGCATTTTACTAAAAGGTATCTATGTATAGAAGCCCAGTGGTTTGCATTGAGTCATTCACATTACAGCAATCCCTCATACTGAGCAAGCACATGGATACAGTGAAGAGGAACAATTCTCTTTAAACAGTGAGAAATGTCCAGTAGAAGCAGGCTGAGTATGAGCGTCCATTTACCACAACTGAAAGGGGGTTGAGAGGATAAACACCGGGAAAACACCAAAGCATTGAGCCAGGAGTACTTTCTATGGGAAACCACAAACGAAGGGAGTACACGTTAAAGCAGCACCGTGTAGTTTTGACCCAAGTATTAGCTTAATTTAAGATATATTAAAGGATTTTTCAGGTCAGTACTCAGCGATTGTCACGTATCGATGCTCTGTGCGGGCTGAAATTCTCAAAAACTTGCCTATGTAACTTGAGAGAGTCGGCTCCATCGCTGAAGGCAGCGCTCTAAGTCACATGACCCTTTCTAAGTTACAGCAGTCTGAGCTCAGACAACAAAACAGCTATGACACTTACCTGATCAGACATATGGTTCTCCGATGTAGGGTTTAATCTGAAGGGGTGAATGCGGCATTGTCTTTACAAGAAACCCCATGACTTCTCAATCTGTTGGTCCAAAGAGGTCTGCTATCAGATTCCAAAAGACGGAGGGAGACTGTTTAATTTTGTGCAGGGTTGTCAGTGTTGTCACTCTCGCCTGACTGATGTCATTACGCTGAGCTCCACACGGCTCCACACATCCATCAGGAATCGCTGCCATTGGGAGGGATTTCAATGCCACATAAAATGGATGAGCCAATCAGGATCGCTGGGCGGGATTTTCGTAGAGGTGACGTATCAGAGAAGCGACTATTTGGATTCAGACAACAATAGCAGCTCGCAACGAGGAAGCAAGCGCTAACATTGATGCTGACATTGTTGTCAAATCTACTGAATATTGGGGTGTGCTCGTGGCATAGCGGGTAGCGCGACCCATTTTTGGAGGCCTTTAGTCTTCGAAGTTGTTGGCCCGGGTTCAAATCTGACCCAGGGTCCTTTGCTGCATGTCTCTCCCCTTCTTTCACTCCCTTCCTGTCAGTCTACTGTGAATAAAAGCGAGCCACTCGAGCCGCAAAAAAAAATAATCTACTGAATATTAATTATTTAAGAGAACAGCTTTGAAGGCTTTTGTTAGTGGAAACAATGTTTTCGTCCTTGTCCTGACCTGGTTTGGCAAGACGCTCGTCAGTGTCTCGGGTTGGTTTAGATGTGAGCACGTCAGTAAAGAGGAGTGTTTTATCCAATCAAATGCAAGGATTTTTGATAAGGCCCCTCCTTCTGGAATACGTCTCAAATGGAGCGATTCCAGATGGATGTGTGGAGACGTGTGGAACGAAATCCATCTGGCGAGAGTCAGGTTAGTTGTCAGTGGCCTTCAGAGACACAAAACCAGGAAGTTACAAGTCTAGTGCCCCTAGTGGCTAAATGTTACACCTCGCTGCTTTGAATAGTGGCTCTATCCAGTAAAGAGACGCCGTCAAACGCAGAACCACTGAGCTAGGGCTATTTTCTACGTGAAAGAAAGACAAAGAGCACAAATTTAATGACAACAATAGCTCTGTTCTTGGCTACATACAGGAATAAAACACAGCTAAACACTGAGTCAATGAGCTAGGAGTAAAGAACGAAGAGAGTTGACATAGTAATGGCAACAACAACAAAAAAGACTGTTAACACCGAACCCTTGAGCCAGTGATACTTTGAATAAAAGGACAAAAATGAGAGCATAAACCCAGTGAGTGGCAGCAACACCTTTGTCGATGGCTTCAGAATCACAGGCCCATAATGAAGTACCTTTTATGGTGAACCAAAGAAAATACTTAAAGCTAAAAGTATCAATAGCTCTTTTAATAGCTTTAACCCATAAAGAGACAAATATAAACCCAGAATCACTGAGTCTTTTTTATAGAAAGAGCAGAGAAGGAGAACATAAAGCTGATTTCAGCAACAGCTCAATCGATGCCCCATCTAAGCCAGACATACTTAAGAACAAACAGAGAGGAAACTCAAAGACAAAGACAGCTAGCAGCTTAAACCTGCAACAAAGTTTGACGATATATTTTTAGATTATACATATCATAGGATAACTGGCATTATGATAAAATATTGTTATGAGATTAAAACTGCAAAGATTTCTTAACAAAATCACTTTCATTTGATGGGTTCATGTATGAAGTCTGTAAATCCATAAACCAAATCCATCCATAAACCATTCCTGTAAACACATGAAGAAAAAGAGGAACCTCTTGTAGGATCTGTGTCAGTATATGTATGAAATATCTTGTTTAATTTGTAAAACTCCTCCAGATTGTGGTTAAAAAGAAGAGGTGATGAAATTCATGGTAATGCCAAAGATTCAGGAGATCTGTCATAATTTTCAAAATGGGCTTTGATGTGTTGTCTTCGTCTTAGTTAAATTTTTATTTCAATCTTTACATAATTTCCAAATGTTGCTCTCTGGTTTTTTTTAGACAGGGTTATGCTGTTTGTGTGATCTTAAGAGCCTCCCATCCAGTTTAATCTCAGTTCTCGGTGTTAAAATTTAAAGTTGTGATCCAGATTTTTATTTTTTATTTTTTATTTTTTTAAAGGATGGACAAAGCGTGTGGAGTACACACCCGGGTCAGGCAGCATCCCCCTGTTCCCCAGCCTACATTTGGAGACCTGCGAAGAAACGGTATGGAACATCCAGGCCACCGTAGAGCTCCAGACCGGCCACATTGGGAAGGGCTGTGACAGAGACAGCTACTCTGACCGTTCTGTTCGCCGATTGTGTGGTAAGGTTTTAGTTTAGATCCCCAATTTACAATTATTTTTTTTAAATAAGAAAAAAAAACATTAAAAAGGAAACAAAGAGAGGGGAAAAAAAATCAAACTCTAATTTTCCATGTTCCCATTTTTTTATTAGGTGCCGTCAGGGGCGAAGTGGACCTCCTTCCACCTCCGTCTCCGGCAGCCAACTGGACCTCGGCTCTGCCCACTCTCCCTTCATCCGATTCCTCTCTGGTCTTCTCCTTCAACGGGTCGAATCACGTCGCAGTGGTTCCCGACTCCGTCGTGTCCGCTCTGTCGGGCGACCACTTCACCCTGCAGCTGTGGATGCGTCGGGGCGGCGCCAACATCCAGCCGTCAACCACTCAGTCCAGAGGAAATCGCAAAGACGAGGAGACTATTGTGTGCAGCACCGTCAAGAATGGTGGGTTTGATTGCTCAGATTTTAACAATAATGGGGCTTTGGAGGTATTTCAACACTTTTATTACAATATGGTGTAAAAACTGTTAAATTAAAGGTAATTTCAGGTGAAGTAAAACTATTCCAAAAAAGGCTTTTTTTTAGCTGCTTCTGTTAAACGCATTAAAACTCCCACCAATTATATTAAAATAGAGCAGAAAACGCTCATGAAACACAAACCTTCTTTTGCAAAGATATTCCCACGGATTCAAATCCAAATCAAGTCAGTTCACGTCTTTATTCCCCGAAGCTACGGATCCAACAATTATCTTTTTTATTCTTCTACTGCACAGATGACTCCTACTCCCATTATTCGCTCTCCGTTCACGGTTGCCGCCTCTCCCTCTTCTACTGGCCCGACGTCTCGGCTGCACGGCCCGTCAAGTTCCTCTGGAAGCTGGAGCAGGTACCGAGGAAATCCTATTCCTACAATTTTCCATTGTTTCCGTTTCGTCCCCATCTTAAATGTTAACCGAGGCTGAGGAGGTTTAGTAGTTAATTTTCTTTCTGCGGCTGCTTAGTGTATAATCTTTGATGTAACATGGTGCAGGGATGAAGGTGGAACCTATTTTTCCCCTTATCTCCAAAGCTTTTTATAGAGAAACTGCCTAATTTAAACGTTTCATGTTGTGTGCATCATCCATCTTTTGAAGCTGTAGTCTGACTAACGGATTGTGCAATTATCTACCTGTGAAAGGATAATAGACACCAAGATATAATTCAATTTGCGCATCGACCGCTGAGCTCTTTCTTCCGTTTTCAACATACATTCTCAGTTGGACATAAAGATATTTGCTTTTAGTTTACTGCTTCATTATCTTGCACATTTTCTTCATCGTAGGATGAGGGCTATCAGCCGTTTTGGCTGCAATTAATCATTTCCATTTTGCATGTGAAATCATTAGGATGCAATAAAAAAGGCTGCAGCTGCAGTGTTTTCATCATTGAGGAAGGATGAAGCTCTCGGCCTGCTAATATAATCACCTCTTTTTTTTTTATTGGTCGTGCATCGAGTGTTTATTTCCTTCTTCTTAACCACAACAAATAAACACGAAATAATACAGGGACATGAAAAAAAAAAACAACAAACAAATAATCAAGCAGCCGCCGCAATCAGCAAGCCAATTTTTCATGCTCACACACAGACTCAGCTGATTGGCATTTTAAAAGATTTAATTGTTAGGAAATTGCTGCACAATGTCGGCATGAAGTCATGTTTATTTTAAACGGATGTTTAAGTTTTAGCGTACCGCCTTTCCTTCAAAATGTTCAACCTCAGTGCTTCTGGGAAGCAGATGGTCGCATTAATCAGCAACCCTGGTAAAAAAAAAAAAAAGAACCTTTAAAGAAATGAATCTTTTATTGAAGTAGGATAAACTCACACGGGACAATCTTGAAAAACCGACCCTTTGATTTGAGTGCATTTACTCAAATCGTGTGTTTAGAATAACATTTTTTTAAATAAAATTACTTGTGCCACAATTCTTGATACTTGGATACCTATTTAATCATGTAAAGCACTTTGCATTGTCTATGTACTGAATTGGGCTATATAAATAAATTTGCCTTGCCTTGCCTTGCCTTGCCTTGCCTTGCCTTGCCTTGCCTTGCCTTGCCTTGCCTTGCCTTGCCTTGCCTTGCCTTGCCTTGCCTTGCCTTGAGTTTTTGTTTCTCTGGGCTGTAAATAAGATATGATTCAGAGGCCCATTACCTTTAGCCACTGGCTGCTGAGGACCCACGTTTGTCTTCCTGAAACGCCCAGCGAGCAGATTGGTGACAGACGGATTGGGGCTGCATCAGCAGCAATACAGCCGATGTTTCGATGTGTTGTGGTGCAGAAAAAGCTGGTCAGAATCTACGATTCTGGGATCTGGATTGTGACTGAAAGAATGAGATCCGGGATTCAAGCGGCCGAAATGAGCATCCTCCGGAAGGTGGCTGGGCTCAGCCTTAGAGATAGGGGGAGGCTGGAGCACTGTTATCTGGGGGGAGCTGAAAGTAGAGCTACTGCTTCTCAGCATAGAAAGGAGCCAATTGAGGTGGTTTGGACATCTGATCAGGATGCCCCCCGGGGGCGCCTCCCTTTGAGAGTTTTTCTGGGCACATCCCACTGGGAGGAGACCCTGGGGAAGACCCAGAACTCGCTGGAGGTACTATTTATCCCATTTGGCCTGGGATCGCCTTGGGGTCCCCCAGAATGAGCTGGAGGAAGTTGTTGGAGAGTGAGATGTCTGAGATTCCCTGCTGGACCGTTTAACCCAGCAACCCGACCCTGGATAAGAGGAAGACAATGGATAAATGCATGTATGGATGGATGGATTTATGGATGGATGGATGGATGTCTGCCTGCTTTGATAGAATTTGCATAAAATCCAGGACAGAAACATGCTAATGGGGGTTTGGAGTAAAAATTGAGATGTATAAAAAACACAGCTACAATTCCATGTAAATCCTTGCGTCTTTCCTCAGAGTAAAGGGCAAGAGAACACTAGACTCTAGATTAGGGGTGTCAAACTTCATTTCTTATGAGGGCCAGTGTCCTCCAGGTTTTACACGTGTCCCTGATCCAACCCACTAGATTCAGATGGCTGAATTGCCTCCTCAGCATGAAGTCAGGTACTTCAGAGACCTGCTAATAACCTCATTATTTCACTCAGGTCATGTAAAAGTTGCAGGACAAAGGCCCTGAAGGACTGGAGTTTCACACCTGTGATCTAGAGAGATCCTCCAAGAGGCTTTTTACGCACCTTTACCTGGGCTGAAAATAAACGTGTCTAGCCTATTTGATAATCATGAACATTTATGTAACTGCGCCATTAGCTCATCAGAGTACATGAAAACAACAAGTTAACTTCAGAAAAGTGATAACAGCGTTCAGTTTCAGTGGTTTTAATGCTTTGATGCGTGACTGTGTTTTTTGGGTGTGGGGGCTTGTTTTGACTGAAGCTTTCGTCTCAGACTGTCTGAAGATGCTCAGATTAAAGAAGCTGAGCTGATACAGAGGAGATTTGTTAAAGCCTTCTGTCTGAACCACGTTATCTTGTTACCCCAGTCTTTCTCCCTCCCCCCTTATCTTTATAATTCCCTTGCCATTCTTTCATTTTTTTTTTGCTTCTGTTTATTAAAAATAAACCTAAAACAAGTGTGTAGGATAGTCAGGAATAAAGGAAACCTCTTGCAGAATGTGGGAAGTAATTTTAAGTATTTTAGTGCACAAGATTTCTGTTTTTGCATTTGAGTCTGTAAATGTAAAGTTCCCCATTTAGCCTCAATTGTTGGATTTAAAGATTTTGCTAAAGTTTTCATTTAATTGAGCCTGCCTTTTTTGTTGCATCTAAAAGTGTTTTTTTCATCATGAGTCCTTTAATATTTTTGAAGGTCTTTTGTATTTTTTCAATAGATTTTTGCTGCTTTTTCCCTTTTCTTTTCTACTGCAGTCCTGAATTTGATCTTGGCAGTATATTCTGCAGTCTGTGCCTAAATAAACGAGGAAGGTTAATCAGAACAATGAGGTGTCAGGCCTTAAGAACTATCTACATCAGATGAAACGCCATGGCTATCCTCTCACACTACTGATTTGTATTTCAGTGGTGTAGGAATATATGCTACTTTAAGTAGATAATGCTCCAGATCTCATAAAGTAATATGCACAAGATGATCCTGTGTGACTAACCTGGGGCTCACACTGACTACAGTGTGGGTCACGGTCCTGACCCGGTTCTGGTTTGCCGCAAACCCCCACTCACGCTACTCCTAGGGAGAGAGCAGCCAGATGCGGCTGCAGCTGCTAAAAGGGCGCTCATGATGAGAACAGAAGTGCATCTGGTCCTTTCTGTTGCCATCCCTCATAAATGATTAAAAAAACTGCTCTGGTTTTCGTTTTTTAGGACAAAACTCGGATCTGTGCGCACAAAAATCCTATTTGATCTGTCTGCACTGATGAAGATTCACTCACATCGGTATGCCAGATGCTTGAAATGCACCGTCTGATCACAGCTTGACCCATTTCCTGAATCTTTAGGGGGGGGTCGTTGCCGAGTGGTTAGAGCAGCGCATTTGCACTCAGAGAAGGATGCAAGTACCCGGTTCAATCCCCAGTCACGGCACTCTAAGTCCCTGAGCAAGACCCTTAACCCCAGATTCCTCCCAAGGCGCTGCACAGTGGCAGCCCACTGCTCCCCAAGGGGATGGGTTAAGATGCAGAAGTGAATTTCTCCATTGTGAGATCAATAAAGTTCAATTATTATTATTATTACACCAATTATGTTTTGACCAATGGCACTCTAGGGGGCGCTTAAAAACAAGATGGAGGCATCATGGCAAATATAGCCCACCTCCGCCTGACACAATAGCAGTATGAACATTTTATAAGCTAGACAACGTAGGATGAATTATTAGTGACATGCATACTGATGAGAAGTGTCAGAACTTGATGTACTTGATAAAACGGATATACAAAAGTAACAGAAAACTGGAAAGCCTTCAACTCAAGGCATCTGCTGTATGAAGGGCTTCTAGCAAGTAGCTCTTTCAGAATCACCTTTTTGGAGATAAAATACAATTTACAAGTATATTTTTCATCATTTCCTATAAAGAAATTGAAACAAACTGTCTCTGTGTGAAAGGCCGCTAACAAAGTCTGAAGACTTTTTGGTGCTGGATTAAAAATTTGTGAAAAAGAAAAAAACTTCAAAATGCCTGGAGAACTACTGACAAAGTACTGTTGGAATGATTACACAAGAAAAGGGTTCCTTTGCAATTTTGAAAAGTCTAGAAAAGATTGGATAGGTATGGAAAAATTAATTTAAGAATGTATAATAATATAATATCATATAATATTGCTTCAAATATTAGTGGATTTTGCTTTTTCATAGCTAAATAACATTGCTATATTTGATTTGCTACCTTACCAATTGATTTTAAATTTTTTAGCCCTCAGTATTTTAGCTTTTGATTTACTAGCAAAAAGCAAACATCTTTGCAATAATTATAAAGAGGACTTTTACCATTTTTTTGGCTATAGACAACATTAAATTAATTGGTTCAGTTTTAAAACATCAGCACATTTTTCACAAAAGGAATAAAGGTACAAATGTTAACAAAACTGTCCATTAAATAATCTGAATTTAGTGTACGATAATCTAGTCCCTGTTTGAGAATCTTTCCAAGTCCAACAGTTATAGATTTCAAAATAGAGCAGATTTATTTTAGTCAGGATATCGTAGAAAAGTGAAATAGCCCCATTCAGCTCTGAAAACTACATAGGCAATATAAGAATTAATATTTTTGTTTCATGATTTGTAAAAACCGGACGCTGGAGATAGGCACCAGCAACCCCTGCCACCCCATGAGGGATTAAGCGGGTCAGAAAATGGATGGATGGATTTGTAAAAACCCAAAGACACTAAAATCTGATTGTTATTTCTAACAATAACAATCATTTAGCTAAAGGTAAATGTATTGTAAATATCTTGGTAAAATATATGGGTACCTTGCAAGAAAACCAGCTTGCAAAATATAGGAAATTAGGGGTGACTCAAGACTTTCACACACTACTTTATTATTTGTCACCATTCCTTTAATCCACTAATAGATGTAAGAGCTGTGTAATAATTGTTAAATTAGATTAAAAAAGTTAATTTGCATAATGGGATTTTTGTCTTTACTTGTTTTTCATCATTAATCATCTCACAAGCTCTGATTTATTCTGTGAGCCTTTAGAGAGTGATAATATTTAAAATTTCATCGTGCATAGAGAAGTTTCCTCATCTAAACATCCATCTATAACAATGCAGCCGCTCAGAAGAAGTGTGTCTTTTTTATTTGGACGAGAATTTCTTTTACAAAAAACAACAACAACAGCAACAAAAAAAGCTCAGATGTTCCCTCAGATCTGCCAGGTCTTCCTGAAGCTCACGTTTATTCTCATCCGTCCCAACAGGTGTGTGACAGCGAATGGCATCATCTGTCCCTAAGCGTCAAGTTCCCGTCGGTGATGCTGTACGTCGACGGCGTCACCTTTGACCCCGCCCTCATCCATGACAACGGAGCCCTCCCGAACCCCGTGCCCCGTCAGAGGATGCTGATCGGGGCCTGCTGGGGTAACGCTTTCGTTTCAGCCTTAATGATGTATTTTCATCTCTACATTCCCCTCCAACGCTGAAATGTCATTTCAATCAAATATCACCACCAAAGATACCCAGCTGCGCATCATGAAGCCCCCCGTGAGGCGTCTCGGGACCAACCGTGGGGACATATTAAGTCGTGCTCCTCATTTTACTCAGTGTGGTTGCTACGTCTTGTCTTTAAGGTCTAATAATATAAATGGCCTATCAATTATTTAGAGCAGCAGAACAACACAGGGGGGCAGACAGCTATGAGCCACTTACAGCAGAACCGCTCGTTAAAACGGGAAGCTCCGGCACCCAATTACCATAGAAGAGACACGCACACACACAGGCACATTCGGTGTTGGCAGCTGCTGCCAGATAACAAGGAGACGTTGCATTTTTGAAGATCCACCACAGTTTTCTCACTTCTGCATGCTTGTGGTATTTATTTATACTCCGCTTCCGTATATATTTCCTGCTTTCTGTGTATCTTTGCACCTTTCCGTCTGTTCGTACCTGGCTCCAATGACAAGTCTTTTTTTTTTTTTTTCCCAGTCTGACTTATTGTTTTGTGTTTTTCTGCCCCTCTCTGTGGTTTTCCCAACAGAGCCTGAAGAGAAACAGAAGGAGATACTAAACAACACGATCCCAGAGGGAAAAGACTCAGGTGACCGCCTCGTTTCAAAGAAACACCTCTGCTGATTGTCTTCCCCGATAGCTGATGCAACAACAAGGTGCAAATTACAAACCGTATGTAATGAGATTACACGTGTTCACACTTTAGTGAAGTATGTTGGTGGTTACCACGGCCTGCTGTCGGGGGTGACGGTGCGTCCTGGCAGCGTGGAGCCTCACAGCGTGGTGGAGTGCCTGTACGCCTGCAGGGAGGGGCTGGACTTCGGCGACCTGGAGACTCTGGGTTCAGGGATGAAGGTAACGCCCCGGGAGGGCTGCAGCGTTTCAGCAGAAAGTGATAACGACCAATGTTTGCTATTTTTATTTAAATTAAACTTTTAAAAGTTGATTTAAAAAAAAAAAAAGTTCAGATTTTAAATCTATTTGCAGATTTTAAATTATTTACTCCCTTTATATTTGCAACAGTGCCTTGCTAAAACGCTCATACTTCTGGAGGGAAAATTGTACCCAGTTTTCACAAGTGGATTTCTGCGAAGCGAGGTGTGCGTTTGTTTTTAACCCTCCTGACTCAGCACTTTGCAGAAACTATGTTTAAAATTGGTACCAACTACCAAATTTGCATCTAGAAATTGAAATCTTTGCCCAATTTTCTCTGTAAAATGGGTATTACTCAGATAGGAGGATTGGACATTCGTTTTCAAGTTTTCCAACAGATTCTTGATTGGAGATAGTTCTGGACTATGACTGGGCCCATATAATATAAATATGCTTTGATTTAAACTATTTTATTGTAGCTCTGGCTGTATTTTTGGATAATTGTACTGCTGATTTTATATCCTCCTGGATTTAGCTCCATTTATCTTCCTATCAGCTCGGATCAGCGTCCCTATCTCCACTGAAAAAAAGCATCCCCACAGCACAATGCTACCTACTCTGTGTTTTACCGTGGGGTTGGTGCGTTCAGGGTGCAGTGTTAGTTTTACTACACATATAGAGAATTAAATGTGGACCAGAGAGTTGAATTCTGGTCCCATCTGACCAGAATGCATCTTCTTTCACATGTTTGCTATGTTTCCTACATTGTTTGTGGTAAAGTGCAAATGGGAATCCTTAAGGTTTCAACAATATAATGTAGAAAAAACAAACTTCTGTGGCCTTCAAAGAACATCCATAATCATACTGTTTTTATGTATCATTAGGGTGACTTTCAAAGGCAGCTGGTACTGGTCTGTCACATAAAATCAACCCAAAAAATAAATTGGATTTTTTTGGTTTTAATGTGTCAAAATGTGGAAAAAGATCCCAGAGTGTGAACACTTTTGCAAGGCGCTATTTGTTTCATTAATAGATTTCTCTTAAGTGAGCTTAAGAGTGAATGTATATGATTTTGTTTCACACAAATTGATCCAGATTTTGATTACATGAACTTCCAGGTCCACGTGAACCCTAGCCAGTCCGTTCTGGTGCTGGAGGGAGACGACATCGAGAGCTTCAATCGTGCCGTTCAGCAGGTCACCTACAGAAACTCGCTTCGCTTCGCCACCCCTGGAGTCCGTCCCCTCAAGCTCACCACCTCCCTCAGGTACAAGAGCCCAGAGATGAATAAGAAGGTTCCCTGAAATGTGAATAAATCTGCAGTGGATGACTTTTAGTAATTTATGGAGTACAAATTTAAAGAGCCACACACCAATATAATGTACATTAAAGCTGCTGAATCAAAACACAACAGACAAATTAAAATCAATCATTAGTCAAACCTAATTATTATAAGAGGTCATAGAGTTTTAATTTGAAACCAGTCATTTACACACAGTGAATGTCTCTGGCAGCTAGATCTGAAACAGTTAATCGGATTAATCGATTATTGAAATAGTTGTCAACTAATTTAGTAGCTGGAGTATACTGACTCTAAAACATGCCGTTTTCTGAAAACACGGCCCATTCAGAGGAGTAATTAAGTCAGAACTGTGCAAAAATATATACATTTTGCATTTAACATAAAAAACCTTTCTTTGTTTTTTTTAACATGCTCTTTCTAAAACTCCTCAAGTGGCACAGTTTTAGCTTCACCTGGTTCAGATTCTGTAAAAATAATCTCCTATTAAACATGGGAATTTAATTATTAAGACTTTAATTATTAAATTGTCATGTTGTTTTAGCCATTTACAAGGCATTTAAAATGTGGAATAAAGTTTTTTTGTTTTCCTTCAAAACTCTTGTTTATTGAGGCATGTTAATTCACTAATCTCTTTTTAGATCTATCGATTAACGGGAAAATTAATCAGTAGATTAATAGATTACTAAAATGATCGATAGCTGCAGCCCTGCTGGCCACCAATCAAACTAAACTATTCCTCTTTTTTTTAGGTCAGTTAGAATTAGCAAAAATATTTATTTTTGCTAAATGTCAAAACAATAACAGAAAAGATTTTTTTTTAAAGAAAAACATTCATTACTTAAGACTGGGAGGTCTACACTACACTTTAAACAAAATGATGTCACGTGTATTTTAAGGACGTATTTTATGGCCGCCTCTAGAACACGCCCCCTTCTTTATGTAATCTGTATAAACACATTATACAGATTAACACAAACTTAGATGATATTCTAAAACCTTTATTTCTGTTGATTATTATTTTTTTCACCTCCAACTAATAAAAACATTGCATTTAAGATTAGAATATCACATCAGACCAAAAAAAAGGAAAAATTTTCATGCAAAAATGTGGGCTTAATGAAAAGTATGCTTAATATCAGTGTAAAGGTTTAGAAATGTATACCCTAATTTATTGAATGTACATTATATATATATATATATATATATATATATATATATATATATATATATATATATATATATATATATATATATATATATATATATATATGCTGTATATATTCTCATTGGTATCTTTGGACATAAACGTTTTAGTTGCATGTTTTTATAAGATTAGGATGATTGTGAAGCCATGCATCAAGCTGATGGGCTTTTTTTATCTGACAGTTTAAAGATCGCAGGGATTCAAGGGCATGCAGAGATTTTTTTTCCCCCTTCGCTTTCTGCTCCAGAAGGGTACTTTTTCTTCTTTTTTTTTCTTTACTTTGCCATGTTTTATTGCATGTTGGAAGATTAGACTGATTTGAGCCCAGGAGTCACCCAGATGGCTGAACAGCAGGCCCTTCTGGAGAGGCCGATAGAAGCAGCTGCTTATTCTGATAGTGGAGACATAGCACGCAGACTCACACCACTTAATCAGCTTAATACCCCTTCACATATGATGCCGGATTTTAGGGAAAACGGGTAAATAAACTGTAGCAATACGACGTTGATTTTTTTTTCTCTATTTATCTCAGGAAAATTACATTTGTAACAGCAGAAATGTTGTGGTTGCACATTTGTTATTTTCAACATTGTGGCAGATAAATGTCGACGCGGTCATGGTGGAAAAGCACAGCAGGGGAATGTTGTTTTTTTAAAGTCAGGCCGCAATGCTGCTCCTTTCTGTTTCTGAGTGAAATCCTAACATCGAGATGACAATGTTTAGCTAGTAGAATATATACTTGTGTATGTGCAGATTTTATTTAGCATGTCACTGAGAGTTTCATGTGGATGTGGGAAGAGGAGAGGTTAGCTGTCAGAGAAGCTTGCCTGAAGTCATGTTCAACATTGGTTTGATCTCCTCCCCATAAGCCTCCAGGCTGTTTAAAATTAAAGCCGAAGAAAGATTCCAAAATTTAGTCAGTATTCACTGCAGCATCCGGAAAGCCGAGATAAACAACAGTGGGATTCACCGATACGTGACATTTTGGTTCATTTTAAAAGGCAACAAATCGTATTGCCCTTATCACCAGACCATAAGGAGCTTTAAACCAACAAAAATAAGGAAACAACAAACAAACATAGCTTCCTTCTGCTTCTGCCACAATTAAATGGTTAATTAAAGTATAAATACCCTTAAACCCCTGGGTCTGTTCTGTGTTTCTGGGGTGTACAGTGAAACCCATTGTAACTCAATCAGACTCACTAGTTATTAAATAAAATTTAATCAGTTTCTTAAGTGTCTAAAGCTTGAATTTTACCCTTTTATTACGTTAATAACTGCATTTAGAAAGAAGCCCAGATGTCTCATATTTTTTAAGGCAACAGCAATTTATTTAATTTGATCTGTTTGTCTTGTAAAGTGCGTAGAGGTGACGTGTGTTATGAATTTTCGCTTTATAAGTAACCCAAGCTGAAAAAAATTAAATTCAGAGACGCAAAAAACATGTGCAATAGTAAGCAGTGTATACTTGATACTGGTTAACAAAAACACTACAGAAAACAATTTTGTGCAGCTGTTTATTGAGAAAAGTTTATGAAAATACAAAAGCTGTTTTCTATAAGAAACTTAAGATTTTTAAGAGTCTGTTTGACTCTTGGTTCTAAAGAGATAGAGTATTATAATGGACGAATTCAGATTTATATGACTTTTAATCTAAGAGTGGAGAAAAACAAACAAAGGAAGCGAAACGTTTCAGAGTTACCAGTATAATTCACCAGCAATAGGACAGCAAAATATGCCTCACTGAAAGATTTTCACCTTTCTTTTTGGAAGCTGTTGGAACCGGTTGGTTTCTCCAGACCTCCACACCCACCAGTGATGGTTGAATCTCTTCAGGAAGAGACTGCAGCTCGCTCAGTCAGGAGCTGTTCGGATATAAGGTTTCTCTTTGTCACCAGGTTTTTTGGATGTCTGGAGGCTAATTAATGCAAAAAAAAAAAAAAAAGAAAACACACATCTGAGGCACAATCAACAAAAACTGAGTCTGGAGATGCTTTTCCATATATTCATCTTTTGTTGATACCAGAGCCAACTGGAGTGCTTGTTTGCTGAAAAGCTTAATTGAAGTAAAATGTGACCGAAAGTTTGTGGTTCCAATTTCATTGCTTTATTGGTATAAACTAAACTAAATAAAATTCTACCTAAACATAAATCCGTCGACGTTCACTATCCCGCTGGTGACCATGAATGATGAATTAATCTGATTGGATGACGAATGATACAAAGACTTCTGATTGCCCACGGGTGCAGAGGGTTGCACCCTGAGGAGAGTCTTTAAATCACACCTTTTATGCAAAATTTACTTTTTGCACATTTTGTACTTCTTTTGGGTCTCTACTGCTTCTAGAAACAGTCCAGGCACAAAAAAAAAAAACCATCCAGACGTTTTTTGGTACAAAGTAAATGATTTGTTGGTGTCTGGAAAACGAGCCGTTTCAAATACCTAACCTAAAATCTGAGCTGAGTCCAGACCACCCCATCACCTAGCGACTCAAGCGGAGCTCCGCCCACTTCATCAGCTGGCGATTGACAAGCGGCCACTGATAAAATCCAAATAAACCTGTGTGTTTTGTTTTTATCTTCCAGATGTTTCAATGAGGAAAGCTGCCTGTCCCTGAAACAGCTGGAGGGCTACCTGGTGGTTCTCCAGCCTGACGCCCCTCAGATCTCTCTGTCTGGGGTTGGCCCACATCTGGCCCGTCCTGCCCCTGAGTTTGAGGGACCCCGCGGCGTTCCCCTCTTCCCAGAGCTCCGGATCGTCTGTTCACTGTCACATGCTGTCAACACAGCCACACAGGGCATGGAAGGCGGAGGTGAGTCTCTGATTGTGTCTCTGCTCTGTCTTCTCTAACCCCCAGTCGGTCGGCGCCGTTCACACTGAGCCTGGTTCTGCTGGAGGTTTTTCTTCCCGTTAAAGGGAAGTTTTCCTTTCTACTGTCGCCTCATGCATGTTCAGTAAGAGGGATTGCTGCAAAGCCATGGACAATGCAGATGACTCTCCATGTAGCTCTACGCTCCGTCAGGAGGAGCGAATGCTGCTTGTCAAGACTTGATGTAACCTGCTGGGTTTCCTTAGATAGGAAACGTTTTGACCAATCTGTGTAATCTGATTGAATTTGACTTTGGAAAGTGCCTTGAGATGACATGTTTCATGAATTGGCGCTATATAACTAACATTGGATTGAAAATTTTATTGAATCAGTAATCCCAGGATTACAGGTGACATATCTTCATATTCCTTGTCTTTCAAAATTCACTGGAAAACGTGGATGTTTAAGTTTGTTTTTTGTTACTCTCCATCGGCTCTTAGCTCTGATGTCTGATGCCGTGGCTCACACTTTGGACGGATGTGAGGTGCAACCTCTGGGAGAGGAGCTGAACCCAGAGAGGGAGGAGCTTCTGGTAGACATGGACGTTGTGCGAGAGCGAGGACTGGAAATCATCAATACCACCGCTTACATCGCAATTACAGGTATTGCTGCTCTGTAAATACTTTTTTATGGAAGATGCTGGGGGAACAGAACTGGGCTTACATCTCAAGGTCGGACTTTATTGCAGCCTTTTAAAATGGGTTTTGCCGATGATTCCTCTGCTTCTCTGAAAAATAAAACACAATGTCAAATGATGACAAGAAAACAAGATTTGGAAGTCTTTGCTGCGAGAAACAGGAAAATCAAGCAAAGAAACAGGACCTGTTCAGCAAACAGCTCTTTGGTAATTAGCTTAATTTTAGTACTAAAACAGCTGAATTCCAAAGAAAAACACTGTAACACAGTCCTTCAGAGGGCCTGAAGAACTATTGTCCTCATTGAAAGATAAAAAACAGCAGATTATAAAGAAGTAACATAAAGGAAATTTGAACAGTATTATATAGATGGGTAGCAATAGCAGGTTAACGGCAATTTTAAAACAAGCATATAAAGGTCATTGTTACAGCATGTTTTATTGGCATTTACCTGCACAGAAGTAAAGGAATTCACCATTTACAACACAAAATGTTCAATAAATCTATTCACAATTTAAAGCTGGTGGTCAGTTTTAGCTACTGCTTTATCCATTAATCGTTTTCCTCATTTCAACATCTCACTCATCTCATTACAAGACAAACTTCAGCGTATTTCACTCGGATTTAATGGGATGTATGAATAAAATATATTGCATAATTGTGAAGTGGATAGAAAATAATACAGGTTTTTTTATTTTATTCGTTGTTTAATTTCCTTACAAGTTTGCAAAGTGTGGTGTGCTTTTTGTATTTGGCCACTTATAGAGGCACTTCCAGCTGCAAATACAGCTGCAAGTCTTTTGAGCTACGTCTCATTCAGCTCTGCACATGTAAACATTGACATTTTTGCCCCATTCCTATTTGCAAAACAGTTCAAGTTCAGTCAGACCGGATGGAGGGCATCTGGAACATAAATATATTCATATGTATGGTTGTTGTTCTGCATGAAGTTGAAGCTCCTCCCCGGTCTCAAGTCTTTTGCAACCTTTAGCAAGTTTTCCTCCAGAATTAGCCTGTGTTTAGCTCCATCCATCTCTCCAGACCCTACTGAAAAAAAAAGCATTCCCACAGCATGATTTGACAACTATCTGGTTTTTACCTTGGTCTAATGTGCAGTGTTACTTTTCTAGCACACATAGTCTTATGTTCATGTTTTACTAATTAGGTGATTTCTGTAGACATTTGGTTTCATTGCTTTATAATTAGTGGTATTACAGCAAAGGTTGTATGCACGCCATACTTTTTTGTATTTGCAAAAATCACCTTTCCTTTCCTTCTAATTCACAAATATTTGCTCCTCTGGGTCTGTACACCATATAAAATTCCACTCAATGGCATAAATGTTTGGTTGTAACGTTGTATGAATACTTTTCAAGGTGCCATATGTCTCTCTGACTGTCTCAGCAGTCATTCCCTGTCTTTGTCTTCTTGGTTCTCGCAACTTCTTTCCTAACCGTCTCCTCCAGGTGCCGAATCCATCTCTGTGTACGAGGACGTCCTCCGCTCAGTCCGGTACCGCCTGGCCAAAGGCTCCGCTCGCTTCGAGAGGCGGTTCCGCCTGTCGTGCTCGGAGATGAATGGCAGATACACAAGCAATGAGTTGACTCTGGAGGTAACGAGAAACAACCCTCAGACAACATCCATAAAAGCCTTCAGACTTTAGCCGTAACGTTTTGAGACACTGTTTGCAGCAAAAGCTAAAAAACCTGTTATACGCTATAATAACTGTTCTATCTTAGCTTTGTTGCTTCTTGAATTGTGAAGTTTGCAATGTTTTTACTTCCTGTAGGTGAACTTCCTCCACTCTTTGGACAGTCTGTACCAACCTTCCCACCTGCTGGCCTCACAGCAGCAGTTCCTCCATCCATCTCATCATTCTGGAGAGCTGAGTGGACACACCTTACCGAACCCCCACCGCAACTCAGGTAACAATTCCTTAACGCCCTGTTTTCCAGCTAATTTTTTTACTTAAAAAGTGTACATTAAGCTCTCAATTACATGTAAACAGTTCAGGTTTTTACACTAAAAACGGGACGTAACAGGAAATGTCTGATATCTAGCAAGTAAAATACAAAACAGCTTTTAGCTTAGCAAACAAAAACCTTAATATTTGAAGTTGCTTTAGTTACATTTCTGAAGTAACAGCCATTAAAAAATGGGGGTTGATCTTGTTATTGTTTTAAATGATTGATGCAAAAATACCCTGCCGAGCTGGTACAGTTTGAGATTAGACTGGGCCTCCATGTAGGATTCCCTGGTGTGACATTGAGTGGATCGCAGAGGCTTGCGGTGGGCAGCCAAGCTCTCCAAGCTGAATACCAAACAGTGAAACCCAAACTGACGTGCTGTTCTGTCCTGGAGGCAGAGTTTGTCAGAGGGTTTGAGTCGAACAGGTGAGCAGGTAGGGTTGGCAGGAAGGCTTACTCGGTCCGCTGGTTCAGCACTCAAACGCCACAGTCTTCACACATATACCAAAATAATGTGAAGAATCGCTAGAATTTACAGAAACATGCAGTGAAATACTGAACAGGTCTACAATACCGTGACGCACCCACGAGTTGTACTGATGGGTAGAGGATAGCTATTATGGAAAGCTGCAGGGGTTGATATTCCTCAGATACAGAGGAGAAACACACAGATAATGGAATGGCAAAGTTTTGACATTAATAATGATCATAATACTTTCTAATACTTTCTTTTTTTTTATGTTATTATAGCAAAGCAGTTAGATTTATCCTCTTTTTTTCTCAACCTTACATTTTATTGGTGCAGGGAGAAATGCAGCTGAGTAATTAACATACCAACATCACCTTCCTACACATTTAACACCAGCTGAGCCAGGCTGCTCCAGGTTTTTGTGGATATGTCAAAAAAGAAATTGACAGGAGCGCTGCTGCTCTAAGATGCCATATTTCCTGCATGCATGAATCACTGCTCCTTAAATTTTGCAGCAATGATCCAACAGAAATTTCCTGATCTCATCCTACACGATGCAGGTGCTCTGTTTGCACTGATGAAGATTCACTCACCCTAGCATGAATGTTTAAGGTGGCTACATCAGCAAGAGGAGTATAGTCTATTTTTTTTTTTTTTTTTATAAATTTAGCTAGAAATTATTTGGCCACTTGGGGCACTCACAGATTGTGCCTAAAACATTGAACTCTAAGCTCAATAGGGTCAGGTAATCATTAAGTAGTGGAAAATAAAATAAAATTAATTTATGACAGAGATGAAAGGACTGGATGTTCCACAAAATATGTTTCATTTCCTCTGGTTTAGACCCACCTGACAAGGATTTTTCTTTTTGCCAATTACAGAACTGTAAGAAACTATTTGACCCCTTACAGTTTTTTTTTTCTGTTCATGGTTAAGTTTTTTCTGATTGTCAAACAAATTTTAATAGCAGACTAAGATAGCCTGAGTAAATACTGAAAGATGTTTAAAAATCAAGGTTTTGTTTAATTTTTGTTTAAATTGTACAATTTAAACTGGCCTTATATGAAAGAGAAATAGCTATGCTATCAGTCAAAAGCTTGGACCAGTGGTGGACACAGCTAACCAAAAAGTTAGTTTTGCAAACTCTTTTTTATGAGCGGTGGGTAAAGTAGCTAGAGTACCCAACCAAGAAATTACTCAAGTGAAAAAGTATTTGGTAAGAAGGCTACTCAAGTGCTGAGTAAGTATTTATAACAACTGATTTGATATTTTAAAATCATGTAATTGGTAAGGAAAAAATATACAATTATGTACAAATTCTGGTATTTTAATGTAAAAAATGTACAGATGATAACAATTACAAAGTAACAAATCCAGGCAGAAAAAAATCTTTTTTGAAACTATGTTTTTCAACATAAAATTAATGAAACCAAGCAATTAATGTATATACAGTAAGTTAGGACAGGGCAAAGTACTTCCAATAACAACTACTGTTTACTTTATGGTTACTTGACCTGCAAATGGCTCGATGAGCTCAGCAGATAGAAAATACCATTAAAACAAAAAAGCTTATGTACAAACAAGAAGTCTCACCTTAACATAAACTGTAGACGTGTGTCTCTGTGGTGCATTTTTGGTTGAAACAAGTTTGGTCTTTATTCAGTGAAGTTACTCACAGTGGATAGAGTAGCCAGAAAGTTTACTCAAGTAAGAGTAGCGATACTTCTTCATAATATTTACTCTAGTAAAAGTAAGAAGTACAGTGCAGTGACATTACTCTTAGAAGTACATTTTGTTCCAAAAGTTACTCAAGTAAATGTAACTGAGTAAATGTAACTAGTTACTACCCATCTCTGTATTTTATACATGCTGGTTAAATGTCCCTCATGGATTGCCATACTAGGACAGGCAGTAAGCCAGCCGGTGTTTTGTACGGAAATGGGTCTGCTAAGCCATGCAGCGATCCAAAAGCCCAGCTCCACGCCCAGTCTCCTACCACGTCTTGCGGTGGCAGTCGGTACCAAACCAAGAAAGCTTGGTCAGAGTACTAGTTAAATGGACTAGAGTCACACATCGGCGCACTGTTTACAGAACAAAATGCGGATAATGGCATCTTTGTTTTTGAACAATGACAGCAGACCAGATCATAACAAGAAAGATGAGAAGAAAACAGCACAGCTATTAACAGTGTTTTTTTTTTTTGTTTTTTTTTGTGGAGTCGTGACTCTTAGACTACGTTCACACTGCAGCCTGAAGTGACCCAATTCCGATTTTTTTGCCCATATGCGACCTGGATGTGATCTTTTTATGACAGTCTGAACAACACAGATCGGATTTTTTCAAATGCGACCCAGGCCACTTGGATATGTGGTCCTGAATCCGATACGTATCTGATATTTTTAAATGCGACCTGTGTCTGTACGGCTGGGTCGCATTTATCCAACCTATACGTCACCGATACTCGACAAACGTCACTATTCTGCGTCCTGCTATGCAGAAGTGGAAAGAAAGACAACACCCATAGCGGACTACAATGAGAAGAGCAGTCAATGGAGAGAAAGCTCCGGTTAGAAAATAAATTAATGACCGCAAAATGCGCACTAGCATTATAATCCATGTTTACTTCCGCAAACACTGAGGACGCTTGCTACGTGTGACGTCATCACGTCCTCGAGTGCGCATGGGGGACACTTAGGTTGAACGCATTAAATTCACACAGGAGATCACATACAAGTCGCATATATTTGGAAATGTGAACGGACAAGCAAAAAAAATTGATTTGACAAACAAATCGGAATTGAGCATTAAGACCTGCAGTGTGAACGTAGCCTTAGTGTTGTGGAGGAGTCTGAGTCGATGTGTATTAAGAGCCAGGACAATTACGTAAGCAGCGGATTAATATCCTGTTGTGAACGTTATCATATTTAGAGTTATCGAAACCCAATAAAACAGACACTAATCCGTCAACAAGCAACTCTTATACTTAGTGTGACTGACAATGCGATGAAAAAAGTTAGCTCTGGAATTATCTATGCTCGTATTAGTACGACCAATGGCTTGGATTCACCTTCTCATTCAATGGTTTGTCTTTATTTTTATTACTACCTCTATGAACTCCTTCAAAGTGGTGGAAAAACCTTTTCAGGTGACCAACTTCATGAAGCTCATCGAGAGAAGGCCAAGAGTGAGAAAAAAAACTAAAATATACAAGATGTGTTAATTCATTTTTTTAAACTTTTTTGTTTTGATACATAATTTTGAGTCATAGTGTTGTGTATCTGCAATGTAGAAAGTCATAAAAAATAAGGAAAAGCCATTGAATGACAAAGGTCCAAATTTTGAATGGTTGTGTACATCATAATTTAACTGTTGTTAAATTGTCGAACGCATCAGTCTAACAATGTAAGGACAGCAAGTTGATGTTTTTTTAAATTAGTTATTTTTAAAATGAAACATTAAGGATGAGGAATAGGAGAGAGGAGCTCATGGTGGGCAATAAGAGGGAAACAGTCAGACAGCTGTAGTAGCAGCAGCCTCACTGCCTAATTTCTCCAGAGGATTTCAGACGCTGCTTCATATTTGTCACAGGTTGCCTTTAGCTGTAGAAGCATTAAACTCTGATTGAGCCTGCCGTGCTGAACAGCCACAAACCACCAGTTCCAAGTTAAAATTAAAATCGTTTTTACGACTCTCTCACAACCGATGATTTTGTTCTAGGTGATGTAAGTGTTACCCTAGCTTTACGTATCCCTCTGAACCCTAATAACTGTTTAAAACAACCCATTTTTAACCTCTTAGTTTTCTAGAATTATAGAAAACACTAATATTTTCACATTTCTCAATATTTTTCAGCCCTTGACTGAACTGTTACCTTGTTCTTGTGTTTTAAATTAAAAAGTATTAAACAGCCATTTGAACCATGGACATCCATGGATATATTCACAATGGTCAGGTTGATCAACCCTAAACTTTATGTAGCCGTGAAAATTTTGTTTAAAATCACACATTTTAGGCCAAATGAACAGTAAACAACAAAAGACACTGAAAGTCGGGGTTCAATTGATGCCTTTATATGAAAGTCTTTAGTTTTCAGCTTTCATTTTTTTCCATAAAACATATTTTAAAAGTAGTAACATATTACACAGCTAATTTTACATTAAAGGTGAAATTAAGAAACTTAAAACATTGCAGCTGATCTGAAAGGAGATCCAAGAACCTGTGCCCCCTGTTTTAAGGATCCTTCAGGTATATTATGGTCATTCGCTGACTGGCTCTATAAATATATTTTCAAGCTTAATGCAAAACCCAAACAGACTTTATGAGTCACCAGGTTATTAATGTATCTGGATGAGAATTTCACAGCAATAGAAATCCTTATCCTTTGCGTCAATTTGGAGGACCCTCATGTGCTTGAGCAGAGATTTTAATCATACAGCTCTATGACTTAGCATCACCTCTGAGACAAACATCGGATGTGTTGGATGTGCATAGAGCAAATTTCATTCCGGTAATGTTAATATTTAAACCAGCAGGACACCCTTTAAAGTTTTTTGTTAATTGTAGTGATTATGCATTATTTGTAGCATGCAGTTTTGTGAGTCTAGCACATTGACATGTCTGTTTTATAAGGAGCGGTTTCTTCAGTTTGTTGATGACCAAACGTTTTTCACATTTTCTTACATTATAGCCACAAAATGTTAGGATTTTTATTGATATGATAGACCAAGATAAAGTCCATATTTGTGAAATAGAAAAGAAAATAATAGAAAGAATCTAAACTGTGGCATGCATTTGCATTCAGTGCCCCTTGTCTCAATAATTTTGTGGAACCACATTTCGCTCTAATTAGACTCGAAAGTGTTGTCTCCACATACTTTCTGCATCCAGATACAACTTTTTTTTCCTCTGGTTTATGGGGGAGTTTTCCTGCCAAAAATCAGGGGCTCACATTTTCAAGCCAAGTCTGTTCTCCTTTCCAAAAAAACAAACAAAAATTCTGTAAAATTGGATGGAGAACATTTGGAAATATCAGGGTTTTACATAAATTCTCGGTTTGATTTAGGTCTAAACTTTGACACTACCATCGTGATGTAAATCTGCTTTGATCTAAACCAGCAGTTTCAATTGTCCTGCTGGAAGGTGAATCTAAGCAGAGTATCTCTCCAGTAGCTCCTCCAGATTTAGCCTGCTTCTCTCATTAGCTATGTTTACATGCACAAAATTTCACGATCGGATTAAATAATCAGATTGTTTATATGGGCACATAATGAATTAATCCGATCCTAATGTGCGTGCATATGCACCTGGCTTTATTCAGAATAGAACCACTCTGACATGCGCAGTTATCAAACTCCCCTAAAAATACCACAGAAGAAGAACTTCTGTCTTTGCTAAACAACAAGAAATAGCAAACAAAGCAGTATTGTACAAGTTCGAGTGCCCAGGCTGGACTTGCACCAGGTTCTAATTACGGTTTAAACGTTACTGAGTAAACAATAATTTTGAGCTCTTTTATTTCTTCAAACAGAACGGTTGTATCAGGAGCCCCGACAGTTTTGCTTCCAGCGTATTTCCAACACTCACCAACACTGAAATATGTCACTTTTGCGTCGGGCGCACTCGAGTCAGATTGCCACATTCGGAATATCTTGATTCTGACGTTTATACGCAAGTTGATTGGATTATCAGTCGGCATAAACCACCCCTCCCATTCGGATTACAATTTCATTCTGATGGAGCTTAATCCGATCATCATATTCCGACTGGCTTGTTTACATGACACATTTTAATTCCGATCGGCCCTTTATTCAGATTACTTTTTTCCATTTAAACGTAGCTATTGATGCTCTTCTCGCTTGGTTTGTCAGTGTAGGTGGAAAGCCATGTCTTGGTAGGTCTGTGCCAGACTCTTTGCAGTCTCTGATGATGGATTAAGCAATGGTCTATGAGATTTTTCTTTAAATCTGGAAAAATTGTTTTACTACCGCAACACAGCTTTATCCCCGACCCATCATCTATATAGTCTTCAGGATGCTGATTGTTTGCTAAAATTCTCTAACTAATTAAGGGATTACTAAAGACTGTTGTTTGGACTGGATTTTATTTTTTAGGGTATCTCAATAAATGGGCACGCCACACTTTTCAGATGTTTATGTGTAAGAATTTGACAAAAACCATGTGTCACTTCCCCATGGCTACCTTTGCAAGCCTTTGTTTACATCTATGGCGCCCGGCTGTTTCTGCGTTTCATTGCAGTGGTTCCAGGAGCCGCCACGGTCATCATCATGGTCTGTGTGGGTTTCCTGGTTGTCATGGTGATCCTTGGCGTCTTCCGAATTCGCTCCATCCATCGCCGAGGTGAAGGTGCCAGGGGCGGGGCCAAGGAGGGAGGCAGCCAATGGGACGACTCGGCGCTCACCATCATTGTCAACCCAATGGAGGTAGAGGTATTATTTTGATCGACATGTTTATAATAAAAAGATCATTTTTATTTATGCTTACTGTTTTCTCACAGTCCTATGAGTCTCGTATGGGCATTTCTGCCGACACGGAGGGCGAGGGAGAAGAGGAGGAAGAGGAGGTAGCGGAGTCGCCTGACGACGCAAGCGACGACCAGCGGATCATCATCAAAAAGGAGGGCAGAGACGGAAACGCCCGCCGCTACTGAGCCGCATCGTATTTCTCCATAAATCAGCTCCCCGGTCACACACTCCGACACTTTTAATATCAAAACTGACGGCACTAGTATAAGGAATGTATGCTTACAAAACACCTCGCACAACACAATCACCGTAATACTCTTGACGCTCAAACGCCATATGTGACCTATAGCCGACAACGGGCTGTTGTTCTCCACCTAAATGTTCAATGGCACAATGTATACAGTTAATGTAATTTACCCGCCTAAATAAACCCCCTCCACCAGAATTGTTTGTGGTGCACTAGTTCTAAGTCACAAAATGGTGTCTGTATAGTGTAATGCTGGTTATAAGGGACTGTTTTATTATAAAGAAAAATACTGATTGTATTCCAGCCTTCATTAATTAAAAGAATGAAGCAAAATGTCAGCCGGAGCAAGGCTTTGAGTCGATCCGTAGGCAAAGACACAGCCCTTGATCCTGAAACATCTTTGAACCTCTTTGTTAGACTCTCAAAGTCTGTGCACAAGCTCTCTTCTCCCTCTTTGCGTCCTCTCTTCTAACCACAGAGTGAATACAGTGAAGTTAGACATAATGCTCACATACTTATTAAAAAAAAAAAACAACACCTCAATGTCGTTGGAGTTTTATTTACATTTATATAATAAAGTGGATCTCAAAAGTACAAACTCCCCCTGTTTGAAATGTGAGGTGTTTGTGATGTGGAAAAAAACGAGGCAAGGATAAATCATTTCAAAGCTTTTTCTACCTTTAATGGGATGTTTATGCTGTAAAATTCACCTGAAAAACAAAGAAATTCATTAGAATGATCAAACAAATTGACTGATGTGCAGTAACCTGGCTGCATATATGTGCACCCTCTTATCTAATACATTTCAGAAGCACCTTTTAATTTAGTTTCAGCATTCAGCTGTTCTTGGTCAGAGTCTATCAGCACGCAGGGATGCTGAGGAATAAAACCCCGCTTCGTCATCAGCTTCCAAACCTGAAGATTTCGGATCAGAGCTCACTGCCATTTGGATCTGTTTATGATTAAATCCATCTAAATATTAAAAAAAGGCCATTTCTGCTGGATAAAAAGTAGCCCCACAGCATGACGCTGCCATCGCCATGTCTCACTGTGGATGTGGTGCTCCTTTGGTGATGTACAGACCTGTTTTTGTGCCAAACTTACCTATTTGACCTGTGGCTTAAAAGTTAGGCTGTTGAGTTTTTTGTTTTGCATCCTCCTCCTGAGTGATACCTTTATGAAATGAGATCTTTTATAAACTCCCTGCAAACCTAGGCTATAACTAAAGGAATGCAAATGTTATCGAAATCCTACCATGACAGCTGAGCTTTATTTCCGATTAACTAGATTTATTATAGTTGATGATAAGTGTGCACCAAAGTAGAACAAATGCTGACACTGAGGGGAAAGGTGCTTCTGTTTTATTCAGATTTTTACAGATTTTCGTGATTTTAGTTGAATTTACAGAATAAATGTCACATTATAGGTAGAAGACGTCTTGAAATCATCATGGTCACAAAAACCTTGCTTTTCAGGAGGGGGCGCTGACGTTGGAGATCCAGGGTAGGACAGGTTTACTTTAGCAGTATTCTGTACGGAGCTCCTGATAACCAACCACAGACCTCAGCCTTCTACACAAGCGCTTCTTCTGCTCAGAAATAAAAGCCTCTAGGTGTTGTGTCGACAGTCAAAAATCAGAGTCGTCAAGGTTTCAGCTTCGAACTGGAGTGTTTTGCAGCATTTCAGCCTGTGCCACAAAATAACAGAACAGCACCTTGACCTCTGTGACTTCCCTATAAATGACTCTCATGTAACTGTTTCACTCGCTGTGCACCCACTACATTCTAGTGCAAAACACACACAAACACACGCCAACACCATCCATGACCCCACACCTCCCCTGCTGTCTCCAGAATGTCCGCTCAGCTTGGGCAGTTTTGATTGTATTGATTGTAATGAAATTTTTCTGTACATACAACGATGACTATTGCGATATTATTGTTAATGCTATTGTTCTTTATTGATGCATTCACTCTTTCTCTTTTTCTGCACATTTCTGAGAGGGAGCAGATTATGATTTATTTTTCCATTTAAGGAATCACCGTTCCAGATACAGAAAATAGTATAATGATGATAACTATAATAAAGAGTAGTATTAGTGATAAGGATGATCATCTCTGGCCTGATGAGTGTATCCTAATTTGTGTGTAATATTGTTGTAACTTAAGGATTTGCCATTATACGTCTCCAAATCAAGGAGGGCACATTGTTGTGATACTTCAATACGTCTCGCTCTTTTTCTTTCACTGGGGGATTTTTTTTCTTCTCCAGATTTCAAGATAAAATGCTTTTTTTTTAGTTGTTTTTGTTATTTTTTCTGTTTCCTTCCTGCTCCATCCGTCATCTTTGGTTCAGTGAATGTACAACTGTGTGCTTCTCCTCACCTTTCCCTCCCTCCCCACCTCCCGGCCTTTCTTCCCTTCACCTCTCCCTCCATGTCTCTTGCTGTCTGTCTGTGTAGCCTATTAATGTGCAGTGCTATAAGGCTCTCAGTGAAAAAAAAAATAAAAATAAAATAAAGCCTGTTGTTTTTGAGTGTCACGTTAAGAAGGAATAAAACTTGCATTGGTTAAAAACTTATATTATTACGATGTTACTATTTGAACATTACCTGTAATTAATGATACAACGCCGACATGGATTATGCTGAGTAATTGTTATTGAGAAGTGTCAGAAAACATTGCAAAATTCATAATAAAAACACTATATGACGTCTCCATGAGAAGGTTTTACTTTTTTATTTAGGAGGATTTATTTCCTAAAAACACACACACACACACACACACACAGATGTTTTAAATGGCAGGCCTTTCACCAAAAGGCAAAAATAAAAAAAGATAAAAAAGTATTTTCAGATTCATACGTCACTTAAATTCAGTTTTCTCACAAGTGTGAAAAGAAAAGTTTCAGTGATTGTCCATACAGGAAGAATTACTCAGTTATTGCTTTAGTAGCAATAACCTAAAGTAATCATTTTCTTCATAATTTGAACTGTCTCTCACGTGACATTTTTGGCCCAGTAGTTTTTCCGTCGTTGCTTCAGTTCACTGATGTTTGCAGGCTTTCATTTCTGTACAGCTCATCCAGGGTCCCACTCCCACCATAGTATCTCAGTCAGGTTGGAGGCTGGACTCTGACTTGTCGTTTCTCTTCACCTTGATTGTTTTTGTGTGTTTATTTCAGATAATCGGTCATAGAAATGCAGCCGTGTTTGGAAACTCTGTCCTGTTGCATACCTTATAATTTTATCTGTTGGGTAAATGGCCTCATATTAGACTGTAAAATCATCTGGGTCACAGAACAGACTGTAAGGTGCCATGTGTGTTTGACTGTAAAACAAGCCCAAATCACCATCCCTCCACCACTGTGCTCAATGGTTGATAAACGTGTGTGTGGATTATCATCTCTATGGATTATCAGATCCACTACTACCGGACTCATTCTGCCATATTTCTGCTGTTTTCTGGTAATTGTTCCAAAAAGTCATATTTTTTCAGTCTTTCTAGTTCTAGTTTTATGAACATTTTACATGCTTACTTAGATTTCCACAGTCTAAGGAGTAAGTCTTGGGTTTTCTCTGAGCATTGCATGAAGTGACAGCCTGGCAACGTTGCTAGAAAGCGAACTCCTGGGAACGTTTCCAACTTTGTTAAATGTGAATGCAATTATTTTGGAAACGGTCTTTAAATTCCTCCCAGTTGCTTCTCTAATGTATGGCACTGTGTTACCAAACACCTGCATGCTCCAGACCAGCAAACCCCCTAAACGCCTGCATTACAGAGGTGGTCACAGTGATGAGGTTTAAATAATCTGGTATATTAGATTTGCAACACATGGCTGCTACTTTCTCTCCTGAATAATTGGATAGCAGCAATGATGTACTTAATTTTCCCCATGACAGTCGTGACATTTTCTTTTTCTCATGTTACTCTTTGACTTAAGCAGCTGAGGTTGTGAGTGTGAAAGTCATATTCAATAAATTAGGATATTATTGAAAAGTTCATTTATTTCAGTAACTCTGGTCACTACAGGAAACATAGATTATTTACACACAGATTGATGTATTGAAGATTTGATTTCTGTTAATTATGATGATGTTTCACTTTATTTTTTCTAACAAAAATATTACAATATCACAGCAGACCACAGAAATGTGGGCTGAAAGATTATTATCCGTTTAAGGGTTGTTTCTTAATCTGACAAATGAGCGTCACCAGAACATTTATTCTAGTTTATTGAATATGACCGTATGTTTCCCTGCAGGAATTGCTGTGCAACATTTTCTTTTTTAACACAATCTTTTGGTTTTAGGATTACATTGTCTTCTGTTGAGCATTCTTGCTAAAGTGAGCACTCATTTACTTTACACCTGGCATACAAAACATTAACTGAATGTTACTGTTCACGTATCTTACCAGCATTATCACAAACATGTTGTTGATAACCTCAAGAATGTTGAAACATATTCATATAGAATGTTGCTGAACTGCATTTTGATCATTTAACTCTAGTCCTCAAATGTCCTGATTATTCTGCATGACCGCCGAGTCTTTTCACTGAAACACTTGCACCAATTTGAGTAAATGTAGTTTTACCTAAAATGAATAAAACCATTCACTTGATTAAAGTGTCACGTAAAGGTACTTAGGCCCTCTATAACTTTTTGCCCACCTAAATATTAGTAATCCCATTTATTTTATTGTGATTTCACGCCAGATGACCAACACAAAGTAGCACAAACAGGAAAAGCAGACACATGCAGCATACATTTGTATTCCCTGCAACCCACCATCCCTGATTAAATACTGTATGGGCAACTTGTATGTATGACTTTAATTTATGTCAATTTTGCATCACAGTGTAGATTGGACGAGGCATCTGTGAACTACAAGTTTTAATTCTAGCCACAGATTCTCAACTGGATTCAGGTCTGGACTTTGACTGGGCCTATCTAATACATGAATGTGCTTTGATCCAAACCATCTCACCCTAGCTCTGGCAGCACATTCAGGGTCATTATTTGCCGATCTCAAGTCGTTCGTAGGATCTTACAGGTTTTCTTCCAGGGTTGCCTCTTTCAACTTCCGTCCATTTTTCCTTCTACCCTAACCAGCTGTTATGTCCCTACTGAAGAAAACAATCCCCACAGTACTATGCTGCCATCACCATGTTTCCCAGATTAATTTTGAGACTCTGCTCTCACCTTGTCTTTCCTTCACATGTCTGTCGAGTCTCCTACATGACTTGTGGCAAACTTTCAATGAAACATCTTGTGGGTTTTCTTCTAGCTACTCTTCAATGAAGGCCGGATTTGGGGATGGCACAACTAAGGGCTCATTGCAAAGTGCATACAGGACTTCTCATGGCGTTTTTCAACTAACGCTTTCTTCTTACCTCCGTTCCCTAATTGTCAAATTTGTAGAGAGCATGGCTTAAGATTTTCCAACCTGAGCTGTGGACCTCTGCAGCTCCTACAGAGTTCTCATGGTCCTCTTGGCTGCTTCGCTGAGTAATGTTCTCCTCTCCCCACCTCTCAGTTCAGGTGGACTGAATAGGTATCTCAGCAGGTTTTCACTTGTGCCATACTCTTTCCATTTTTGGATGACTGATTGAAGAGTTCTCTGTGAGATGCCCAACGCCTGGGACAAGGCTTTATAACCTAAACTCGCTTTTATTTTCTGCTTTGTGTTGATTTATCACACACAACTCCAATAAAGTACGTCTAGGTTTATTGCTTTAGTATAAAAGAAAAAAAGTTAAAAGGGAAATGAATGCTTTTATAAGGCGACAAAAACTAAATAATTAGTTGATCTCTGAATATTTCAGTGAAAAAAAATATCATTACACTGTTGCATATTTAATACACACATCTGCCTTGATCCTACCTTCAAACAATTGCAAAAAAAAACTCAGGACGTATTCAAGATGTATTATCTGACAGCCTTGATCCTTTTCATTTCCAGTACATAGTGGCGCCTGCTTCCAGTAAAAAGAGGATTTTTCACGGAACATGCTGTCTTCCTGTCCATCTGGGATAACTTTGCACTCATGCAGTCAGTCAACCTATTGGTATTTCGACAGCAAATTCCTTCTTGCATGTTGGGTTTACGCTCCTTGGATGCAACTACAGTTTGTGTTGAGAAATAATGGTCTTGTAATATTTTCCCAGGCCTATGTGGCTTAACAGATTTCCAAAGATGTTGCCTGAGGACCTGGAAGTCATCTGCATCAGCAGTTTGAAACTTTGACCTTTAAGCACTCAGATAATATTAAACTCCATGAAATATTTTTAACCTCGTAAGTCAAAACAGTTTAATCCTTTATAATAAAAACCATTGAACCCATAAAGAAAAAGACAAAAACAAAAAAATACACTATAAAATAATCAAAAGCGAAAGTTTCACAGGATGAGTAACGTTTCAAAATTTTTATTAATTTATGTAATAAGCTGAGGAGTATTTTTGTTTTTAATTATTAGTTTGCTTTAACGTAACACAACTTTCTCAGTTAGGTGGTTGGGTATTGATTTATTAAGTATAAACAATATTTATTGTCGTTATGTAACCATTTAATTTTTTCTGTGTTAAATTCAATACAAACAGTAGAAAAAGTGTAGTTTATGACAAAGAAAAAACAGTTTTAATAAGTTATTAATTGATAGATACAGGCTTTAAGATTTTTAAAACCATGACATTATGTTTTGTTTTTTTCTCGTTATGAATTGGTTCCGGAGAGTCCCTTATAAACTTTGTATTCAACATTATACATTTCTGATGTTTCATTCAAAACTCAAAGTGTTATGTGTTCGATCTTTCAATTTTTGTAAAGCGAGTTTAAATGCATGCATGTGAAAAATCAATAAACTCAACCCTCTAGTCACAATCTCTATCTTAATATTTATCTTTTAACACAATCTGAGACAATGACTTTGCTTTATTGCATTTTACTTTCCTTTGATTGCTAATTTTATATAGTGTTTTGCTTATTGTTTTATGAGTGATCATTTGTATTTGATGATTGCGTACAGCACTTTGGTCCTGCAGGTGTTTAAAGTGCTTTATAAATAAGATTGATATGGTATCTATCTATCTATCTATCTATCTATCTATCTATCTATCTATCTATCTATCTATCTATCTATCTATCTATCTATCTATCTATCTATCTATCTATCTATCTATCTATCTATCTATCTATGTTCTTATTGTGGTTGGTGCCGCGTGCTCGTTTCTGGACTTCGTTCCGTTCAGCACATATTTTTACGTAAACGTCAGTTTGTCTGGGCCGAGCTTCCGCTGACACTTTTTACGTAACACGTTTGCAGAATACGTATCCCACGTTACGTTCCTCGTCTCTCTCTCTTTCCCCCCCGGCGGTTCGCTCGCTCGGTGAATGCTTTCTGCGGGTCATGGAGGAGGAAGGTAAATAAAGAAGGGGCGCTGACAACACACAGCAGACGGTGCCTGGCAGCTTGCAGCGGGGCTTTCTTCTTTTAACGCCGTAGACGCGGGAGACGGACGGGACGCAGGGAGACAGCCCGCAGGCGGAGCTACGGACGTTGGGCTTTCATCCGGAGCCGTTGGCGGTGAGACGAACATCACGCTACCCGTCTGCTCGCGCTCCTTCTTGGGGGTGAACGCTGCAGGAATGATCGATCCTCATGGCCCTGCGTGGCTAGCTTGTTAGCCGGCAGTAAGCGGCCTATAATAGTTTATACCTCTTATTGTTGTGTTGTTAGCCGTGCGTTAGCCAAACAACGAGATAGAAGCAGAATAACAGATGTAATGTGGCTGTTTGGGTCTGCAGCTGCACTTAGCTTCAGGTACTCACCACCTTAATGTTGCTAAATGCCGCCAGGTGTGCACAGTCTTAACGTTTTCTGGGTTCTTTATAGTTTGTCTGCATGGAAAAGTAGGCCCCCGTGTAACAAAAACAATAACCGAGTGCGCCCAGTTGACTTGCCGTGTGTAAACAGGTGTCACCGTGACCTGTCTGCGATAATGTGAGCATTAATATCTTTGTCTAATCCTCTTACTTTGACCCTAATCATAATGGAGCAGCTGTGTGTGAATCTGTGGGAGAACATCGTTCTATAACGAGAACAACGAACTGTCTACCTGTGGAGTAATACTCTATAATGTGGGGATTTTAGTTGAGTGAGAAAAAAAAAAGAGAGAAAGGGTTTCACTTTTATAGAGTAGACAGGGGAATTGCATTTCTCGTCCACACGATTCATTATGGTAATTGTGGCTTAATTGTGCCCTTCCAGAGAGGTTAGGGATTTGGAGTAGGTCAGGATATGGCACATTTTTGTTTTGTCATCTGTTCATCCATCAAATTAAATAAACTGCTACACGGTTTTATAAATGTATTTCTTGTCTGATTTTAAATTTTAAATGAATGGAAACTAGAGATGCACTGATCAGAATGTGTGGCTGTCTCATTTCAGGTTGTATTTGCTGCATAATTTTCAATAAAATTGTATTTATATATATAGCGCCAATTCATGAAACATGTCATCTCAAGGCACTTTCCAAAGTAAAATTCAATCAGATTATACAGATTGGTCAAAACATTTCCTATATAAGGGAACTAGTTGATTGCAACAACGTCTTGACAAGCAGCATTCACTCCTCCTGAAGAAGCGTAAAGCCACAGGGAGAGTCGTCTGGAATAAAGAAAGATTAGATTTAAATATGTTATTCAGAGCAAAGATTCAGAAGAAATGGGGGGGCTGGTCTTTAGAGGTTAAGAACTACAATATAATATGGTATAAAGGAAGCATGTTTTTTCAAGGCTTCCTGCTGTGAGTGAGCACTAATTATTTATTTTAGCAGGCAGAGACAAAGTCACACTATGCATGTAAGCAGTCGCTATTATATATAGACGAGATGGTTACGAAGTTAACATTTAAATGGCCTTTAGCGTCTTGTGTTAGGAGTTGGTGCTAACAAAAAGATTTAGATCCTAACCTTAATGTCGAAATTTACAACAATCAGCCAGAATTTTAAAAATCCAGCCTGTTCCCTGACAGACAGACCTTGGAAGCTCAAGAACTAAACAGAGCAGGTTTGTTGTAATCTTCCTATTATCTGTTGAAAGTCTTTCTCTATCTGTCTCTCTCTCTCTCTCTTTCAGCCTCACTGAACTGCTGACATAAGGAAGCATGTAGTAGAAAACGCAGTTTCCTTCAAAATGTCTTTATCAACCTCATGTGATTCGTTTGGCTTTATTCTATAACAGCTTACTGACATTTACTCAGTGACAGTTTTCGTACCAAAACGTGTTGTTGTTACCACAACCTGGTGCTTTAATGGAGCTCAATGAGATTTCTAAATCACTTGTCAGGACTAGTTAAACCAAAAATAGTCCAACAGTCGGTCTGATTTTTATTCAATAGCCGATTTCTTGGTGCACCTCTGATGGAAACCGTGTTTACTCTCATGTGAAACACAATAAAGGAGCTGCACATGGACAATCTCCGTATAATATTGGCCATTATTTTTGTTAGTAATGGTAGTTTTTATTTAGTTTTTTGTGCAATGTAAAGCATGCAGTAGCATTGAAAGCTGAAAATTGTTCATCAGTAGCCGAAATATGCGGCCAGTGTCTGTGCGCCCGCTGGCCCTTGGTGTCCTCATTATTAACAGCTCACTTAAGGCCAGAGCGTGTCGAGTAAAGCAGCAGATGGGGTTTGAATTAGGTTGATGTGACATGAGCTTTTTTTTTTTATTTCGCGTTTAGACCCTCCAGATTTGGCTTTGCCTGTTCTGTCCACTGGTGAAAACATTACTGTTCTTTGGCTTTTCCTGTGGATTGTTAATGATGAGTATCTGCCCTAAAGATAACTTTATCTCTCAACGAGTTGTTTCTCAACACTTCATTTTATTGGTAGGCTTAAAGTCTGTTTTTAGAGATTATTGAGTCAGTCGGTCAGAGATCGAAACGGGCTAGTTTCCTTTGACAAATATAGGAAATCTTTTATTAATTGCAATATGACTCGGAGAATCTCATCATTTTCAATACGGCATGTACCTTGATACACTGAAGTTCATAAAAATCAGATGAAGGATAGGAAATGAATTGGGATAATCTTATAATTCTTTCATTTTTCTGTTAGATTTAAAACTCACAGTCTATGAACCAATTTAACATGTTTTTAGTATGTTTTGCCCTCCTTGGAGTGGGTGGGGCAGAATCCGTTAAACTTGGTATTAGCAGATGGGACCTGAAAGAAAACCGTGTCGGCATGGAAAAGCTTAAATGGTGCATCTCTACTTGTATAATTAAAATTTTAATTACTTCTTGTGTGTTTCAGCAATAATATGCTGCACTGCATTAGTTAAACTTCAAATATAATATGCAGAATACACTCTTTTAGTTTTTTCTGAATGCAAGTTTACCGTTTTGAGGTGTCCAAGGAGTCCTGACTGGAGTCTGATTGAGAATCTGTGGCACAAGCTAAAAATTAGGGTGATTGCAAGGAGGCCTCCCAACTACAAAGAGTTGGAGCTCAACACCAAAGAGAAATAATTGAAATACCAGCACATCTTCATCAGTAATAAGGGTTTAATTGCTGTAACACCAAAAAGATTTTTCCATAAAAAACTTTTTTCAAATTGATACCACCTTTTTATATTTTATTTTGAGAGATTCCTGTCTTGTTTCTTTTCAAAAACTAATTTTTTGTTCGAATGGAAATGCATATAGATCTAAATCTGCCAGGGGTGTGAATTTCTTTGGGCTTAGCTGTTGTAGCAGTAGAAACAGCTGCAGAGTAAATCTGCCAGGGCACGGTGCAAATACAATGAAACATTGTTAAATGGCTGCATGCTAAACTTTATCAGATACAATAGAAATATTAGCATTTAGCAGCTCTCCTGCTAACATAAGAAAATCCATGTGTCACATCTTATAAATTAGTAAAAACTGAATTATTTTACTGTAGTTCTCTAGTTCAGGTGAAATTACCCAAATTCTTTTCTCAGCTTTTAGGGGATCCGGTTGGCTTTGCCTCGTCCTTGTGTTGCGATGGCGATGCGGGAGTTGGTGGAGGCCGAATGCGGGGGAGCCAATCCCCTCATGAAGTTGACTGGTCACATGACCAAGGAAGAAGGGGCATGGCAGCACCGTGCAACACCGACAGTGAGTTTCTTTTAATAATGTGATCCACAAAGTCTATTTTCTGCAGCGTTATCATTTGATTGCAGCCTAATAAAGTCCACCGCAGTTGGTTTTAATTAGAGCTCACATTTCTTTTCTCTCAGATCGCCCCCACTCCTCTTGAAATTGCAACAGAGGAGGAGGTCAGTGTTCATTTTACCTGAATTATATCATGACAACTGACAGCCAGTTAATTCCACGTTTTCTTTTGCATGTATTCTTGCCTTCTTATCTTTAACGTCTACTTTTTTGCTCCAGCTTGTGAATGAGTTTCTCCATGCTCCACCTCGACCCCCACAAACATTTGACATGGGTCAGCTCTTAGAGGAAATGCAGCAAATTGACCAGCAGAGTTATAGGCAAGCTCCACAGAGAGGTGCTTGTTTTTCTTAATGCTTTTTCCACCCAGATACAAGGTTTGCACAAACTGCTTTAAAAAGCATAAATGTTTTTGGTTTCCTATTCTTTAATAGCACCAGATGTTGCAGCGCTGGCCCTCTCAGGCGACTGGGCAGCGGAGTTTGTCTCAGGTTCAGACCCTGCTGCCACCGGTGCTCTTGGGGAAGCAGCAGATGCTGATTGGACGAGAGAATTTATCGCTGAGGCTGCAGGTAATCCGAGTTTCTGTCGGTCTGTGTTTCAGTCAGGATGCTCATGCAACGCTGGATGTGCAGCACAGCTTTTTGAGCTGTCATCCGTTTGCCGTATGTCTTTTGTTTTTAATTGGATCAGAGTAAGCATTTCCAGCATACAGTGCCTATCAAAGCTATTTATGTCCCTCAAAGGTTTTCGCATTCTGTAAAATTACAACCAGAAAACTTCAGTGTATTTTATTTGGATTCATGTTATGGACTGACACAAAGTAGAACATAATTGTGAAGTCGAAGGAAACAGATACATGAGTTTTAACAGTTTTTACAACAATAAATAAAAATTCTCAAAACTTGTACATGCAGTTATATTCAGTCCCTTTTACTCTATTGCCCCTCAATTAAATTTAAAATAACGAACTGTCTTCAGATGTGACATTATTAGTAAATTAGTCTGATTTAACCTCAACAACAGCATCACAAAGACCAAGGAACTCCTCAGACAGGTCAGGAATAAAGTTCTGGAGAAGTTTAAAAGCAGATTTAGGTTATAAAAATGTATCACAAACTTTGAACATGGCTTAGAGCTCTTTAAAGCTCCTGTCAGAGATGGATGGATTAATCAGAGAACCAGTTAGCAGCCCTTTACAGCTCCACAAATGTGACCTTTATGGTAAAGAAAAAAGCCTTTATTATAAGAAAGTCACTTTTAAGTTAGCAACAAGCCGTAAAGCGGACACAGCAAACTTTTGGAAAAAGGGGCATTGGTTGAACGAGAATAAAATGTAATTTCTTTTTGCATAAATTCAAAACGTGCAGCAGAAAGCTAACACAGAATCCACTGTCCTCTTGGTAAAACAGGGTAGAATCGTGTTGTGGTTGATTCTTTTTCTTTGGCAGAGTCAGGGTAGCTGGTTTAAAAAAACAGGACACACTAACAAAATTTATTAAAATAAAAGTTTGTATCTGTAACATTACAAAACAAAAACCCTATAGCAGATTAAATGCAAATCCAGCGTGGTGGGTCTTAAAAGCAGAATTAAAAAATGATTTTTAAAAAGGCCTTTCTGGTTTGTAAAAACAAACCGTTCCACATCTTGGTAGCCACAACTCTTGGAGCAAGGGTGTTCAAACTTTTCATCACCTGGACCAAAATTGTCGTGTCAAAAGTACTCGAGGGGCAAAAAATGGAGAGAAAAATTATCTATTTGTTTTGTTTACTTTTACCAGTTCCACAAATTATGATCATGCGCTATTTTAATGAAACAAATTTAAAAGGGTTTTGCATCTTTAGTCGTATTAAAAGATGGTCATCCGTTTTGCAAATTCTTTTGGACCCAGATGAATCTTTTTGTCTATTCTCTGCAATGGGAACAGGACTCAAAAGTCAGACTTTTTTTTTTTTTTTTTTTCTTTGAAAACTGTTGCTGTATTTGGGCAATTAAAAAAATTATTTAAAAGCCGATTTTGATGCCCTAAAGTCTTCATTTGAGTAAAAGTCATTGAACAGATGTGATCCTATTTATACTATGAAATTAAGGATACTTTGTGTTGTACCTAACATTTTCAATTGTAAGAAAATTTTAACTTATCTGTAACAGTTTTGTCTTAATTAAGAATAAATAGCTACCATCTGCATTACTCGCATGTGCTGGTGGGTCAAATAATTGTTAAATTGCAGTTGAGGGCTGCACAATCGATGGGCCGGAAATGGCCTGCGGGCTCCACTTTGGCCACCACTGCGTTGGAGTTATAAAGTAAAGGGGATTGAATAGAAAAGCATGTGATAATTTGCAGAATTTTATTTGTTAAAAAAAATAAAAAATGTTTATTTTCCTTCCGCTGCACAATAATGCACTGCTTGTTAATCTGTCACACACACAGAAAAATCCCAGTAAAATTTACTGCAGATTATGACTGTAACGTAACCAAACACAAATAAATGTAAAGTCTGTGAATACTTTTAAAAAGGAACTGTGTGTAATGTTCAGACCTGATGCCATTTTTTTAACACCACGTGTTCCCGTTTGTTCTCCAGATCCGGGACGCTGGGCAGAGGAGTATCTGGAGCAGTCTGAGGAGAAGCTGTGGCTCGGGGACCTTGGAGACAAGGAGGCTGAGTGGTGAGAGCAGCATCTGCTTTGAGCCTTTTCTGACAATACATGGCTTTTCTACAAAGAAACCTGGAGCCCAAGCACAGAAAGATGTAATGGTAGCAAGTCTGATTCAAAAGTTAAACCTTGAAAACACGTTGACGTGTTGTCAGACGAACGTCAATTAAAATCTCTTCTAATTTCTTTTAGCCTGATCTCCCCCTTTTTTTTTCTTCTTCTTTGAGGAACATGTTTTGCAAGAGCCATTTAAACACGAATAAAAGCTGCTGTGAAGCATATGAGCCTTGGCCTTGGATGGCTTCATTCATCCAGCAACAATGTATTTCCCTCTTCAGCCTCGGTTCATTTCTTCCAGCTTTCAAAACCACAAGAAAACTAAACTCTTACTTTTCACTGAACTCCAGCCTGAATCATTTTTCATACATTTTCTTTTTTTATCTTACAGGGTCAAGGAGTATCAGCCGGAAGATGAGCTGAGACAGACAGCCAACGAGCTTGTTTCAAAGGTTGATGACCCAAAGTTACAAAACACAGAGGTTGGCAGCATATCTCTCTTCTCAATATTTTATGTCGTCATCCTTTCTTCAACATCTGTCACCATATGCTTTTTCTATTTCTTTTGCATTTGTGGTAGCAGCTTTACAGCTGTCAAGAATAATCAAGTCTCATTTTGGTTTTTTTGAAGTCATTGAGTAAAAGAACTTGGCTGTGAAAAAAAAACAAAGCCTGATCCCTTCGAAGTGGTAAACACATTTTTTTTTGCTATTTTTTGTTGTTGTTGTTGTGTAGTTCCTGCGTTTCATTAGGCAGATTGGCGAGGGCAGTGTGACAGTGGAGAGCAGAACAGACAAACAGCTCACAGATAAAGTTCAGGCCGAGGAGGCTCAGAACTGGGCCTCCAACCTCAACCAGGTATGAGTCACTGCCAACTGAGGAGGGAATGGTTTTAAACTGGGAACACAGCATATCAGGGAGCAAATTGGTTCATTTTTTTGCACAGCGTAGGCTTTGTCTTGTGACTCATCGGTGTAACATTTTCCACAAATGTAACCAAATAAACCCACAAGTCTCCCTGTAATATGAATCTCAAAGCTGCACAGTTTTAGAGATGAAATTTGTTCTGCAGAGAGAGGACCTCTATGAATGTCAATTTCGTCTCTTAAAATTAGTTTTCTATATGCGTGCAGCAAAGCTCAGTTTGTTTCCATGTTGACTGTATTGCCTCCTTTCCTTATTATGCTGGAGTTGTAACATTTAGAGGTTTAAAAAGGGGACGTCAGATTTTAAGTTGCTGTTAAATATCATTATAGTGTGGGATACCATTTATGCCAAAAAAATCGAAAATATAAACGAATCAAAAAAAGTGGATGTGAAAAAAATATTAGAGAAACAACATTCCAGTACAGCCCATACTCTGCTAGAATATGCATGTTACTTTTTGAAACTTGGTGAGTGCATATTAGTTTCATGAATTTTATAAGTTATTTTCCTGGAAGAAATAGATTACTTTGTGAAACTTCCCCAAAATGTGCTGGTTGCTTTCCTGTAATCTTACAGGTTACTTTCTGAAACTTTCCCCAAATGTACTGGTTGCTTTAATGTAATCCTACAGGTTACTTTGTGAAAAGAAAAATCCCAGAATTTGCTAGTTTCGTCATCTATAGATTATTTTATGGAACTTTTACAATTCTTAAAGGTTATTGTCTTCAAACCTTCAGGTTACTTTAGCAGAAATTATATTTTGCTCTCCGGGAACTAGCACGTAAATTTCAAAACCCAAAGTTACTTTGCTGAAATCAACAGTATACTTTCTCATACTTTCACAGAATCTACTCATTGTTTTCTGAAATGTCCAGGCTGCCTTCTGGAACCTTCTCAGTTTACATATTATTTTCCTGGAACCTAGAGTTTATTTTCCCAAACCTACCTGAAAATTGCAAATGTCTATTGTTGAACCTAGCAGGGTACTGGTTACTTTTATAGGGCATATAGGTCACTTTCCAGACAACACAAAGTAGTTTAAATAACATGTAAAGTATGTGTTGCCTTATGTATTGGTCCCTCAAATAAAATCTACCATTTTGGAATTCCAAGTTAGTATCTGATATTTAGTCAAAAATAGATTTGACTGTACTCTTTAGCTGGACTTGGGTAACATTACCTACAAACATATTAGTCATTCTCTTTTTTGTTGGTTAGATCTACTTTTTGCTATTTCTGTAGCATCTAGATTTCAAAATGATGCTTTACATGTGAGTCCTGTTGATGCTGTGATTCTGTACCATTTCCCATGGCGTAACTTTTGAATGTACTGTTCCCATTTTTTAACCTTCCCTTAAACTCCCGGCATGCTATTCCTTCAACCAACAACCACCATTTGTTAATGACTCGCACCACTCAAACTAAATGCTTATTCCACCCACCCTTCCCAAAACAACTGCCTACCAATTGCTTCCTACCCCTTGAAACTTGTATCCATTTGCCACTGCCACCCCTCATCGCCCCTGTCATAGTTCCTGACGGAGACGAGGGGAGGGAGTCTTCCCTTGGAACCTCCAGAGACGGATCAAAAGGATCAGAAAGTTAAAGCTAAACAAGCAGAGCAGTGGGCCAAAGTCGTCAGGCAGGTAGGACCCCGGTGGTCATGGCAGCAGTAGGCTTAAAAAAAAAAAAAAAAAAGGCCTTTTGTACTTTTAAGCTGTTTGTTCAGGACGCATTAGGCATTCAGTAACCTTGTAGTTTAAGAGTTTTTCTTTCTTATTCAAACACTAGAAGGTAATTAGAAGTACAACTAGAAATGATCTTTTTTTTGCATTCATTTTGCTTCCATCTTTGCTTCCTTTACATTCACCTCCCGGCTCTTTCTTACCTTTTTTTTTTTTTTTTTTTTTAAATGTCGCCATCCTTCATTCCTGTAACAGTTTTCTTAGCCAGCACCTGCACACTCGTGGCACCTATTGTCATTGCTCTCCAATGCTATTCAGGTTTCAGAGGAGTCGGCGGAGGCCTGGGTGGACGAGTTCGCCACATCGGGGCCAGACTTTCAACAAGCCAAAGCTGCAGTGGAGGTACGAGAGAAATAGAAAAGCGAAAACCCCGAAACATATATCCAGTAGTAGAGTTGGGACGGAAGCTGTTGAAGAGTTGAAATTGATTGCACATGATCAATTTACAATCTGGTTTTTTTTGTTTTTGTTTTGTTTTTTCAAGCAGAAAGTGCAATAAATGAATAAAAATAGGATTAAGACCATCTAATACCAATTAAGACCAATTGGTCTTAATTGGAACTATTATTGGTCCAATTAAGACCAATCTCGCTGCTAGTCATTGTTGACTCGTTTTAGGACCTAATGATAATAACAATCAAATACTCCTTAAAAAGTAAATTTTATGGACATTTTTTCAATGTTTTTTCTTTCTTTTTTTTTCTTTTTTTTGTAGGCGTTTTTTAGTTTTCAAATAAAAACGTAGCTATGTATACATTGTGGTCTTTTTAAAGGGTTGAAAAATCCTACTTTCTTTTTTTTTTTTTTTTTTTTGCAACTTGAACTTTAGTAACTTTTCAAAATAAACAATGTTTTACAAACAGGTGTTCTGTCAACGAACAGACAATGTGGGAAAAAGAAGAGAAAAAAAAAGATGTTAATGAAGAGCAAAGAATTGAATATTAAAAAATAAATAAAAATACAAAAACAATAAGGATGCCAACCGAACAACACTAATGCAAGGCCGCATAATAGAAAACAAGTTGAGCAATTGATCACAAAGTGCTGGAGACTTCAAATACCCACAATGGAGCCACTGGTGAAAATTTGGAGTAGTTGGGGCCTTCCTCTCTTTTACCAAAAGTCTCCTCATCAGCGTGATAGCAGTTAGAACCCACTGTGCCACTTGCAATCTTTGACTCAAAGACTCAAAATTCAAACATGTCTGATGTTACCAAACCACATTTTGTGTGTGTGTGTCAATTTTGTCAGAGTGATGTTGATTTCTGGGAGAAGCTGCAGCAGGAGTGGGAGGAGATGGCTAAGAGAGATGCAGAAAGCCATCCCTGGTTGTCTGAGTACGATCAACTGCTCAGCTCCTCTTACGACAAGGTAGAGATGCGTTGCTGCAATCAATCCCGTCTGTATTTCTGTATTCGCACAGTTTCTGAGCTCTGCGGTTTTTCTTGTGTTTCTCACAGGGTTATCAGTTTGAAGAGGAAAACCCCTGCTTATCCCACCCAGACCCGTTCTCAGAAGGACTGAAGAGGATGGAGGCGGGCGATATCCCGGGAGCTGTGCGGTTCTTTGAAAGTGCCGTTCAGAAGGAACCAGACAACCAGCTGGTGAGACTCTAACACCCTGACATTTTAAAGTCTTTGATCAGCAGGAAATTGATTAAAGATCAAATCCTCAAATCAATCAATCCTCAAAATTGTCTATTTCTAAGTATTTAATGCCTTAATGTATTATCTATTATTCAAATGTTGATAAAATCATAAATAAAAGTTGTGGTTGTATTTTTTTCAGTATACTAAAACAGGGTTGATTTAATTTCCAAGTATATTTAAGTATTTGTTCCTTTTATCTAAAAAAAATATGAATATCTGATTAAAAACAAGGTTTTATTTTCATTTGTATTTGGATTACGTCAGTCATCCTTTACTTGTCAAGTCAAAATACTACAATTGTACCTCACCGATTGAGGGTATTTTGAATTACTGACAGAGGGCCCAAAGATAAATGTACACTTCCAAAAATAAAAAGGAGCATTTCACTGCTTTTGGTTTTGCTTTTTTTTTTATTTTAGCAGATCACAAACTTTGATTTAAATAAACTATATTTTATAGGGTAACCCAATCCACATCTATTTTGATAATAGTGTAGTTTTAGATGGCACACATGCCAAAGAAGCAGTTAAATATCCCCAAATCTGAAGAAAACTTCCACATGTTGTTGTTTTAATGATATGCTGAATTTTCTCAGAATAAAATCATGAATTTCACTTTAGAAAATGTTTAAACAAAGACGGAGGAACAAAAATACAGATTAAACTTTGGTTGTTGTTGTTGTAGGCTTGGCAATATCTGGGAACCTGCCAGGCAGAGAATGAGCAGGAATTCGCTGCCATTAGCGCCCTCCGCAGGTGAGACCTGAGAACTGCAAGCTATCGTTTTAAAATTTTACCTCTGGTGGATAACAGGTGCAATATTTTGTTTGAGGTGGAGCACTATACCGTCATCTCAAAATGAATTGAGATGACTTTATTTGTTTTTTATACTTTTTATTTTAATAACTAAGAATCTGACAGATTTCTTGTCTGGTGCACAGTTTACCCTTAAGATAAATGTGTTGCAAGAGGCCATTTTAGTTATGGTTAGGTCAAAACATGTATTTGTAAAAATCAATTACTACATTTTGTGGAATGAATGTCTTTTCTGCTGATTATCTTAAAAGACTAATTCAATCTGGAACTGTATACCTAGGTTTTAAAGATAAAATAAACTTCTCTCCATTTTTATAACATGAGCAAAAAACTTCCCCATGTTTCTATGCTGTATGTAAGAAAATACTCCAGTTTTGTGTACGTCTCTATTGGCATTGTTTTATCTGTTCTTGTGCTTTATTTTTCTATTTTAAATATATTTAATTGCATTTTTTTTTCTTTTTTTTTAACATTGATATATTCTTATTGAGGGTTTGGACTTTGATTGACTTTGACTTTGATCCATTTACTGAAAGCCATGTGTGTAACAAGGATTCAGCAACCTTTACAAGTACCTTGTCTTCAAAGGACTTTAGTATTGCTAAAACAGCCTAAAACCTAATTGAACCTTAATTAAACTGTGTCGATAATTTAAAGTTGTATTTCAGAGGTTACAGTGTTGCTCACACAAATTTAGTATGGAAACGGTGGTATTGGGGACTAAGTTGCTGGTATGGCTGAGGGGTAATGACTGACCCTCAGTCCCATTGTCCTGCACTTCATGGCCCTCTGGTGACATCCAGGGAGCAGCAGTGTGAAAACATGATGGGGAAACTGAATGTTTTCATCAATAACTTTGCAGGTGCTGTGGTAGTATAGGGACGTTTTTAGATGTCTTTCAGAGACTTAGGATGAGACAAAATTGTCTCATCCTCAGTCTCCAAAGTGTCCAGGGCAGCTCTCCAAAGTGTTGACCACACTTTGGAGAGCTGCCCTGTCTGTCCTGAAACAGTTTCCAAACCATGCCAGGGTGGAGTAGGTCAGTAGGCCAACAGGGCAGGGGTTTAAAAGCCCTGAACAAACTGGCAGAGATGTTTTTTTTCCTCTATTTGCTGAGGAAATTCAGGCTTTACTGGGCCTTCTTAAATGCACCAATGGTATTAATATTCCATTTGAGGGTACTGCTAATGTGGAGCTCGAGAAACCTGTGGCGGGTCACCTAGTTCCCTTCCTGCTCTCATGTCTTGAGTGGTTTTCACCTGAAGTCACTGATGAGGTCCTTTTTTGTCTATTCGTTGTTTTCTGCACACCGTCCCGTCAGTCTGCAGAGTTTGTTACTGTAAGCGGTCTCACTGCTATTTTAGCCACAGCGGTTATGTTGCCTGCAGACTGGGTGACCTTAGTTGTCAGATAAATGGGTTTGTTGTCAACAGTGTAGACGGGTGTATAGAGCCGGGCTGAATAGTCATCCTTGATGTGCTCCTTTGGTAATTGGCAGACTTAGGGAGATCTAGTGACCAAATCTCGCTCTTTGTGAGGAGTTGGTTAAATAGTCGTTAATCCACACAATCTGACATGCTTGTAAACTCATGTTCTGTAGCTCTCTCACTAGTATGGAAATGGCTGAATTAAGGGCAGAATAGATGCTCAAACAACAGCCTCATATACGTGCCTTTCTGCTCCAGGTGAAATAATTTAATGTGGCGCGCGTTGTTTAAGGCATCATCTGAGGATCTATTAGTGCTGTTTGCACGCATGGACTTTTCCTCTTATATTGGGAAAGAAGGAGTTCTTCTTTAGTCCCAGAAAAAGTCTCCAAAAGCACCTGTAGGTTGTTTATGTGAAATAAAATGTAAAATATTTGTTTTTTATGAGTTGATATCAATGTAAATAATAGTGTTAGATGGGCAGATAATATTGCATCATATGAATAGCATCGATTAGAAATTGTTAGACTTTGTGAAATTGGCAAATATCGTATCGTCATCCAAACAAATCGATATAACATCATATTGTGACAAAGCTGGTGATTTAGACCCCTAATAATTACATGATGCACCAGAGTGAAGGTTTTAGACAGGTCAGGGTGGTAGCATCAGATTGACTTGACAATCTGTGAGAGTTTCTGTTAGCTTTCTGCCTTTTTGTTGTTGTTGTAACTTTTATCTCTGCTTTATCTCTTACTTTTTCTCAACAGATGTATAGAGCTGAAGAAGGACAACCTAACTGCCCTCATGGCGTTGGCTGTCAGTTTTACTAACGAGTCGCTGCACAGGCAGGCCTGTGAGACGTTACGCGACTGGCTGAAGCACAATCCAAAATACCAGTCTGTGTGGGAGCAGTTTGAGCGCGATTGTCAAATGGATGGAGGTCGGGTTAAGGAAAAGGAGAAGGAGAGGTTTGGATCGTTGTTGCCAGAGTGAGTATGAAGCACGACAGATGTTCAGATATCATGTCTTGTAATGATACAGAAATTACTCTTTCTCCTCATTTTCTTCTCTTTTTTGTGTTTTTTCCTGCACAGATCATTGTTCACTGATGTCCAGAATCTGTTCCTGTGTGCGGCCAACTCTGACCCTTCCCAGGTGGACCCCCAGCTGCAGTGCGGTCTGGGAGTTCTGTTCAACCTGAGCGGAGAGTACGACAAGGCGGTGGACTGTTTCAGTGCTGCTCTCTCTGTCACTCCACAGGTTGGTGTAGAGGTCAGCTTTGAGATCCTAACTTTCCTTCTGTATATCAAGTCTGTTTCTGAGCCTTCCTTTTCCCCCTTTATTTTGTGACATTAAAAAGGATTACTTGCTGTGGAACAAGTTGGGCGCCACGCTGGCCAATGGAAGTCGCTCAGAGGAGGCAGTGGCCGCCTACAGGAGAGCTCTGGAACTGCAGCCAGGTTTCGTCCGCAGTCGCTATAACTTGGGAATCAGCTGTGTTAACTTAGGGGCACACAGGTGAGAAAATATCGGCTTAGGAAATAGGGCTGGACGATTGAAAAAAAGCATGTTGATAGAAATTATTTGGATCGATATTGATAATTATAAAAAAAATCTAAACTTATATTTAAATGCCACTCTGACCACTTTATGCTGTTGCTTAGTGACCAAGTTTTAGATAAAGAACAACAAATTCAAACTCAAACCTTTTATTCAACAAACTTTTTACCAAAACTGCAAGTTTTTAAAAAAGAAAAAACAACGCCTGCTCTTTGAAGTGGGTGGGGCTTGGTGACGGAGCGTTCCTGTGTCTGGGTTTGTGATTGGCTGGGAGGATTTAAAGACTGTAGTATTAACCTACATGATAGGCTGGAATGCAAAAGGAAGGAAAACTGTTTTGTTAAACTTTTTACTGACCTCATTTTTTTTTTTCGGTCAATCGTCTATGTATTGATATATATTGTTGAATTATCGTCTGGCCCTGTTAGGAAATAGTATTGTAATAGAAATAAAACCTTTCTATCATTTAGAAAACAACTTTCAGCGGGTAAATCTGCACAGCTTTTAAAGGGTGAATTTAAGGGCATCTTTTAAATCAATGCAAGGTTATAAGCCTGCTGCGTTTTTTCTTTATTCCGATGTTTGAGAGCGACATAAAACGGTCAGTAAAGTTCCCGTTGTAAATAAGCTAACGCACTAGCTGTTATTAGCGCGACACATACCACGCTCACACTGTGCCCCTTCTTTGTGCATTACGCAACACTCCGCATACCCATCTCACCCGCCGCACACCTCCTGCAATGACACCTACCGCCAGGATTACCCCATTTTCTGGGGGAAACCCTGTAATGGATTAGGTGTTTCTTTGTAAGACATAGAGATATATATTTTTATGCAAGATATGTTGGAAGCAGCAGCTAACTTTCCTTTTCATTGGTATGCTGTGTCGGTCTAACAAAACAATAAACAAACAAACACCATTTGTGGTTGGTACCAAAACAATAATATGCAAAATTCCAAGTGCTGTAGTTTGTTTAGGTTTATATAAAGTTGTGGACTTTAATATGTGTGTATAAATAATTTGTCCATAGAGAGGCTGTGGAGCACTTCCTTGAAGCGCTGTCTCTCCAGCGACAGGCTGCGGGAGACGGAGCAAGAGCTGCAAGGGGACCCGGAGGCGCAGCAGCCACGGTGATGTCTGACAACATCTGGTCCACGTTACGGATGGCTCTCAGCATGATGGGAGAGAGCTCGTTGTACGCTGCGGCCGACCGAAGAGACTTGGACACGTTGCTGGCTCATTTCAGCCAGAGGGAGGTGGAGGGTGGAAGTGAATGAGAACCAGCCAGGCGAGGGTTTATTGAGTGTGAATGTGCTCAGATGGGAGGTCAATGTTTGGGTGAGACCAGTGCAGTTAACAGTTAGAGATCAATGGTAGACGGGGACACTGTGACATCAGAGATGTTACGTCTTCATGTGTGTTTTTAAATGAGTACTATAATGCAGTATCACTCTCCGGTTGGAGAAAAGCGGCCAGCAGTAGTTCAGTCAGGCTGCTACTGTGTTTCAGATGTTTGCCAGTCCTCACGTTTCCCTCGTCGTTCATCTACCAAATGAGGTGAATTGGTTCCCTTTATTTACTTGAAGTTTTGAAGAATAAAGTGAACAATACCGAGCATGTCTATCATTTCCGTTCTTTGTAGCCAACAATGTTGGTCTGTTTATGTTATGACACTCAGTACTCCTTTGGTCTTCACTACCTACCAGTACTTTTTAGGACTTACGTGACTGAAGGTACAGTGCTGCTGTAACATTAAACGAGTTCTGCTTTTCACCCAGAAGTGCTCTCAAGAGAGGACGTTGGTGCAGTTTAGGGGATGAAATAGAAGTCAAAAAGTGCTGCAGCTTTGTTTTTATATCTTGTAATTTCTTAGTGGTCGTTGATCTGCCAGGACAGTAAACTGGCAACCAGCAGGACTGTTATCATGATCAGGTGTGTGCATCTGTTCATTGCGATTAACTGGGCAACATTAATAACATGTCACATCATGAGAATGACTGTTGTGGTTCCCCTCTGGGTTTTTTTTTTTTTTGTTTTTGTTTTTTCATAATGCTCTTAAACTAATTTTGCTTCATTGTAAAATAATCCTGTATGCCATACTGTGTATTGTAACATAATTGATGCACTATACTTGTTTTCAGGCTACTTGGATCCTGATTGCAAACTTTAATATAATACCCAGCAATAAAGCTTTGATTCCAAACATGAGGTCACAAGAGATTTCTTTTTCTGATAATGAACTTAACAACTATGTTGTTGGAGCTTTGGAGATGCTGTAAATCATACAATTGGATAAAATTATATTATTCTTTAGTAGATATGGACAAGAACTTGCTGTTTAAATACATTTGCAAACAAAGTTTTACACCTAGTTAAGCTCTCAAAAAGAATGGTCCAGTTTGGATGTAAGTTGGTGCTAAAGAGGACAACAACTGGATATTTATTTGCAAGGAACTGGTACTAGAGGAATCCAGAGGTAGCATTGTGAGTTGAGATTGTCTGCCGATATTCCCTCACTGGTTTTATTGACTGTCGAACAGTCGGGTAACTGCCTGAAAAACTTGCATGATTCCAGATGTAGCCACTCAATGCTCTCCCTGCTGGAAGGCGAACCTCCGCCCCCGGCCACAAGTTGCCTGTTGCCTGGTCTCCTTTCCCCAGTTGCTCTGTATTTTGTTGCATCCTTCAAATCTGACCAGCTACCTCCCCTCCCCCCTGCTGAAGAAAAATCCCCACGGCATGATGCTTCCACCATGTTTCATATTTGGAAGGGTTTGTTCAGGTCCATATGCCGTCCAGATCTAGCTTGCCAACTTCTCTCAAAATAATATTTATGTCCAAAGTTTTAAATATAAATGTGCTTAACTTGGTGCTTTACTAATTTAGTCGGTGAAGGTATAAAAAGAACATCTGATTATTATGCGCCTAATGAGATTAAAGCCTAAATCTCCGTACTTTCTAACATTTTTCAGAAAAAAATAATCGCTAATGTTATTCGTCTTTTAAAAATATGTTTCAAATATATGGAATTGCGTCTTTATCTGTAGTTTTCAAAATGCTTTGAATGTCTGTACGCTTCTTAATTTTTCAAATGTTATGCTTTCTGCACGTTTTGCACTTTTTTTTTATTACCATACTCGTCATGCTTAAATATTTTTTGAGCAGGCTATTTTAATAACTAAAAACTGTGCAGTATTTTTCTTATGTTGTAAATTTGCCCTTCCTGTACAGTCTCTTTTTCAAGTATTTTTTTTTTTTAAGTTTTTGCTATTTGCCTTTCACTTCCGACACTAGAGCACCTGGACTTCCCCACTGTGTGACAATGAAGGATATTTCTGCTGTTTAATTTATCTACTACAGAATCGACATGTTTTGACAAAGTACGGAGCATTTTTTTCTCTCTCTCTTAATTTTGTCTTCTAAAAAAATTAATGAATTCAAATCATACAAAGAGATGTTGTTCTCAACCATTTTAAACGAACATTTTATCTTTAACACGTGCTGTTTAGTTTAACGTTCAAACACGTCGTCACATAGAGACCACACCTACTTTAACGTGTTTAGCTCTGGAGCCAATCGCAACCGAGGAGGCAGCACGGAAGTGTGCGCTTATTGGTTTATTTGAAAGCGTAAAGCACGCAACTCCGCCATTTAAATCTTTTAAAAAGTCGTGTGTTCCTGTTTATCAGAAGGTGAGGCTGAAGTCACACGGAGCAACGGCTGGATTTGCCTTATTTAAGGTAAATAAAAACTATGGAAACTATAACTTTGCCTAGTTTATCATTGATACCGAGAAATTGTTAGGCAACTGTCGGCCTATTCCTGAGATGCAATGTTTTTGTCTTGCTGTCTAACTTTAATTGCTTTATTGCTGAGATGCATCGCTGTTTTTGGATGTTTTTTCTTACTATTAAAACAAACTGTTTCTTCATTAGCATAAAATCTGAACGCAGGGTGACTATAATGCGGGAATAAAAGTTTTAAATCTGATGTATTTATGGTTTTCCAGGAACTGGACATGGGAATCTATTAATGTATTTATTCCATCGTTATTTTATTTACGTTTAAGAAATGTCTTGTTCCTTGCATTGATTCTTAACCAGAGCTGCCCGTCTTTTATTTAAATATGAAAAACATTTCTCTAGTTGAAGATTTAATTTTGAAACTGCAGCTCTGCAATAGCCCTGTAAGCAAATGATTAACAAAAATGATTTTTTTTTTTAATTATCTTAATCCAATTATCTAGTTAATCCATTACCATTGGATTAACTAGAAACATAATTTGAGAACACATTTCCAGGCTTCAATTAAAGGGACTTAAAAAAAAAAAAAACTATATTAAGCTGTGTTGTATCTAACAGTGCTGTTTTAATAGTTTACGTCTGTAATGAATTGCATGTTTTTACTAATAAACTTGCATTTTATCTAACTGTGAAGCAGGTAACCTTTTAATAAGAAATATGGGAACGAGTGAGAGCAAGATGGCTGTGTCTGCAGACACAAAACCAGAACCAGCCATCAAAAAGACGCACGTGAGTCACCTGATCGATCCACGCTCTCCCTCAACTTTGATTGATCGAACACCCATTCAGGTTGGTTATTTGGTGCATTTTTCTACAATACGTATAAACGGAAGGCATCTATTCACCCTTGAGATTTTGTCACGTCACAAACACTTAAATGCATTATATTGAGATAGTATGTAACAGACCAACTAAAAGTAACAACCCCTCAGTTTAAATCCCTCTGTTCTGTGAAGGCTTCAGGGTTTTGTTTGAGAACATTAGTTAAGATGTCCTGTTTGCAGTTTGCTACAAGTCACATAGGGAACGCTGCAAAGATGTGGAAATAGGTGTTCATATCAGATGAAACCAAAATGTGACTACATGCAAAACTTTGTGTGTGGCGGAACAATAGTATTGCACATCACTTTGAATACACTATGACATGGTGGTGGCAACATCATGCTGTGGGGATACTTTTCTGCAGCATGGACAAGGTCAGAATTGATGGAAAGATGGACTGAACTGAATGCAGGGGAATTCTGCAACAAAAATACTTGTAAATACTACAGAACCCTTTAATTTGAGACCGATGTTCACCTTTCGACAGGAAAAACCCAATAAAATGATTTAGATCAGAGGTTTAAAACTCCAATCCTTGGGGGTTCATTGTTGTGCAATTTGTAGGTGTGTATGTGCTTCAGTATACCTGAGTCAATTAGGTCATTAGCGGTGCTTTGGAGAATTTGACTGCATGCTTATTGGGTAACTAATTCAGGTAAATTGGACCTGCAAATTGAGCTGTATATCGCTGCAATCAAAGATTTTCTAATATTATTAAATACCACAATGACATCTGTTGCAATATTTGCCTATTTTCCTCTTCTCTTTATCTGTGCTTCCATCATTCTGTGATCTTTTAGCATTTTGGGCAATAGTCTCTCTTCCATTGCAAGGACTTTAAGCACATTATCTGGGATTCCTTTTAACCAGTTAAGGAAATCCCAAGTATTTGAATCCTGGGATCTTTGTGTCATTTGTGTCTAGTGCGAGTATCTGCTGCCGGCTAAATATTACATTAGCATGTAAAATGTAAGTTCTTAACACTTGGAATATTTTAACCACGCTTTGTAGTCCATGCAATCGTTTTTATAATAGGAATTTTGCACACACTGATATTGGTTGACAGTATATTGGGAAGCCATACCAGAGAGCGATCTAGAAGTTGCAGAACACTGGTTCACCCTGAGGACTGAAGTTTATCTACATTGTAGCTTCTGGTTGTAAAGGTGCCGAATCTAAAAAAAGCTCAAGGGGTATAGATGCGTTTCGACGACACTTGATAAGAGGACTTTTGCCTCTCTTAGGTGTGTGGACAGGAGTCCAACACTCTTGCAGCAGTGAAGAGGGAGGGTCTCCTGGCCTTCAACGATCCCCGGTCACCTACCATTGGCATCACCCGCACCCCTATGAGAGATGTCATGAGAGGTAAGTGAACTCCAGCTGGTCTTTCCTTAGCCTCAACGGTCTAACTCGAACTTCTGCTTTTTGTTCCCCCTAGCGACTGTCGGGTCTTTTGCCCGCCGCCTGGGCATACTCTTCCACAGCGAGGCTGAAGGCAAAGTCCCTGAAGACCCCCAGAAACGCTCCAGTGACTCTGTGGACGAGGTCCCCGTAGGTGGAGAGCTGACCTCAGCACAGCCGCTTCTCACTCCTCGCCGGACGAACGACTTGAGCTCCTTAGCCGAACACGCTAACCTCCTGGCCACGCCTGTTCATGCTCCTCAGCAGTTCGTGGGCGCCTCAAGCCCCTTTGAGCTTCTCTGGGATCCCCAGGTGGAGGTGGAGGTAGAGACCGAAGCAGATATTACCCTAGAGGAAGCGGAAGAAGCGAGAGAGACCCCGTTGCACAAGAGACTGAGCATGAGCCTCATAACGTGCCATGAGGGAGCCCCTTCATCTCAAGTCTTTGCAGAGGTCCACCGTGAAAGTCCTGCTTGCTCAGAACCTAACGTGGCAAAGGACCAAGTCGGGGATGAGGTGGATCACTTGTACGCCCTCCCCTCCATTACAGTTCAGCCAGAGTCCTCCACCGAGTCTCCAGAGGAGGCAGAGAAACGGCCGTCTGCTCAGGAAACCGAATCCCCTCCGCCTCGCTCAGAGCAACCGGCTGCCCCGAGTCCAGAGCAGCTACCGGTGTGCACAGGTATCCGCTGCCCGTCCTTCGATACCAAGAGCCCCAGTCAGCTGGAGTTCAAGCCACAGTGGTTGGGAAAAGGCTTTGGTGCCACTGGGCTCAGATCAAGAGGAGTGCAGGGGAACAGGGGAGGCTCGTCTCCTCTCGCTGTCCGTGTGGCGGTAAAGAACGCAAACCACGAAAACAAGGGGCAGTCTGGAAAACTCAAGCCTAAAGGTGTGTAAGATCCAGAGAAGACTTATTATTATTATTATTATTATTATTATTATTATTATTATTATTTATTTTTTTTTGTTTTTGTTTTTATTGCTTTCTAAATCTTTGAGTGTCTCTTCTCTAGGTACTGAGGGCCGCTCTCCACTGCAGATCCTCAACGAGACCAACTCTCCCCGAGACCAACGTTCTCAGGTACAAATGGGCTTTAATCGACATCAGTAATACTGTTTTTCTATAGCTTTATTATTTAGTCCTCATAGGAGGATCTGTGGTGCTGATGTGTAATTCAGCAGAATTTATCACTGAAGTGACTTTCTGTGCTTTCACTGTGCAGATGAAGCTGAAGGGGTCCAGTCAGTCTAAGCAGAGACTTGGACAGATGGACCGCAGAATGCTGGTGTCGACTCTGGGCAAGGAGAACCAATGAAGGAAGATGCAGCGTCTCACCCTCTATACATTTCTTTAAAATATGCTTTTATGTGTATAGCTATTCAAAAACTATATTTGAAGTATGTGTATATTTGACTTTTATCTGCCATCTGTTGCAGTTTTTCACTATGCTTGGCCTTTTTTTTTTGTAAATGTAAAAACTCCCAGTCCAAGCTTGTTTTTGTTTTTTTTACTCCTTTTCTGTATCCTTTTCTTTTGTGAGTGTGCTTTACCTGGTATATTTTGTTCCTTTTGGTCTGAGACCTTTTTAAAAATTCTGTCCATATATAAAATTTGTAAAAATGTTTTTAATTATTAACGGAATAAAGGTTTAACACTAAAAGTTCAGCAGAGGTCTGGATGTGCCCTTTGGTCCTCTAAATACATCGCTCAACAAAATAAAGGGAACACTAAACAATAACATCCTAGAGCTGAATGAAATATTCTTATTAAATACTTTGTTCTTTGCATAGTTGAATGTGCTGACAACAAAATAGCAGAAATTAATTTATTAGCCCATGGAGGTCAGGATTTAGAGCCACACTCAAAATTAAAGTGGGAAAAACACACAGCAGGTGGATCCAATTTTGATGTAATGTCCTTCAAACAAGACAAAATGAGGCTCAGTAGCGTGTGTGTGTGTGTGGCGTCCATGTCCCTGTATGACCTCTACAACACCTGGACATGCTCCTGATGAGGTGACAGATGTTCTCCTGAGGGATCTCCTCCCAGACCTGGACTAACAAATCCACCAACGCCAAGACGGTCTCTGGTGCAGCGTAGCCTTGGTGGATGGAGCGAGACATGATGTCCCAGATGTGCTCAATTGGATTCAGATCCGGTCCATAGCATCAATGCCTTCGTCTTCCAGGAAGTGCTGACACACTCCAGCTACATGAGGTCTAGCATTGAATTGCTTATTGTCTCTAGTTTCCACCTGTTTATTCCATTTGCACAACAGCAGATGAAACTGATTGTCAATCAGTTTTGCTTCTTAAGTGAACAGTTTGATTTCACACAAGTGTGATTGACTTGGAGTTACATTGTTTAAGCGTTCCCTTTTTATGATTTTTTTTTTTTTTTTTTTTTTTAGCAGTGTACATTTCACAAGGTGATTGCACACAGACAGGGGGATCTTTGACCATTACTTTACACAACCTGTCTAAATATGGGTCCCTTCATGCACTTCAGCTCATCTTTTCCATAGCATTTGTGTCTGAAGACTGACAGGTCTGTGGAATAATCTTGAATTTTTGTCGGAACGGTTTGTGCTGCTGAAAGACCCAATGCGGACCTGTTTTCACTCATCCTGTATAGTTTAAAGCAAGGAATGAGATGAATATATCCTGAAAATCCATATTTATTATATTGGAACTATTTACTAGTAGAATCAGTAACTAGATCATTAATATATTGCACTGATATATTTATCTTAATGATCAATTAAGTAATGAAGCTCCATAAAACTGTAAAATCCAGCTTCTAAAAGGCTTTATTCTGAAGTGAACCAAACCAATCAAGCAACCGATGCCTAAAATAAGGTGATAAGGCTTGTTTTTAATGCCAGTCATGCTTTTCTGACTCAATATAAGCCACCAAGAAAGATGTATTCAAATTTTTTTTCAAACCCTATTTATGTTTAATAGTGCAACAATTACAAAACGATAATATATACTGCTGGCTGAAAGAAGTCTGATTCAAAGTTCATTGAGACGTGCCAGTAAAAGTGTGAATTTACTGTAAAATTTTAAAACTCATTGATCCTGAATCAACTCAGTCATTTAGAGCACTAAACTAGCAGAATAAGACCATTGCTTTCTCGTCTTAATAGCTTCAGGGTGACAAACATTACATGTCAGAACAAAAGGTTATTGGAGGTCTTTCTAATGTCATCATAAAGGCATTCTGCCCAGCACTGGTCAGAAGATTGAAAGCGGTGCATATGAGTGCAAGAAAGTGAGATTTCTGAGAGTTAATGCTACGCAAAGGCATAGGTTGAATCTTTTTCTCTGTGAGATTGTTAACTGTACCTATTACTTCTCCAGATAAAAAAATCTTGTGTTGTCACTTACGGTAAACCCACCTAAGAGGATAATGTAGTGAACATACCAGATTCATACTGCTGGTGTTGTTGCTGTCTGTGTTTCTGTTTTTCTATTTTAGTTTTATCTCATTGCAGGTGTCCATGGTTGTCTTTCCCCACAGTGGCCGTAAAATAATTGTTTGTTGTAGCAGCTGGTTGCCTAATTTTTGTCTAAATGTGCTCTTTAGGTCTCTGTCCTTGTTAGTCATCTTCCTTTCTTCCTCTGTCATGTTTGCCATCAGTTTGTACTTAATACCTTAACTGCAATAAAATAAATCATCAAGGATTGGGCGTTAATGGAGGGTTTACAGGTGTAAAGCCACCTTTGGTAAAGCAAATATGTTTGGCGGCCAGAGCGTCGTTCTGTCAGCCGTGATGCTGGATATGACCCTACAAAATAAGTCAGAATAAACACAATGGTTTAGCAGAACCCCCGATTTATTAATTTACATTTTACAGTGTAGATCAAGTTTCAAAAACAGTGTAGTCCAAATTTTTTTTTCTTTTTCTAAATGTATATAATAGGGTCTCAGCTTACCTGCTATGAAGAGAAATATATAAGCAGATACATAAATATTCAAGGTTACTGCTTGTATCCAAACCGTTTTGTATCAGACACAGTTTTGCCCCGAGACAAATGGGTCTCCAACTTCTTTTTAGTGTGTGTGAGCCACAAGTGATCACTTCATTAATCCGTCATTTTGGGTTTTTACCCAAAAACATATGTTAGGTCTACCTACTGAAGGGGTAAAGCCGAAAATGATCCCAAATCCTGCTAAATATTGTCCATCAGTCACATACATAACAAACACATATGAAGACATTTGCAAACTATTGACTCAAGTTTAAATAAAATTAGAAAATAAAAAATAAGTTTAAGTATTAAGGGAATCTACTGAAGCTAAAACAAATATAAATCATGCTATTCATACAGTGTAACAGCATATAAGTGGAGCTTCTGTGACTCTACACAGGCTGTTAATTGACGTGTTTCTGTCTCCTCCAGTGTGCTACCCTTTCTATTTCACAACTGTTCATATTGGGTTATCTTTGCATTGCTCCAAAAAAAATATGCATCTTTCATCTGAATTACAAATGAACTAACAGGAAATTTGACTAAGACGCCCACTCTTGTCCTACCCTAATTTCCACCATAACGTGAGAAGAAAAGTGAGAGTGCAGTGTGACTGGGGGAAGAGAAGATCCTCACGCTACCCCCCCTCTTCTCCAAGATTAGAAAGGACTTGGCACAGTTAAAGTACCCTCTTCTCACTCTATGTTTCTCCTCCCTCCATTGATCTCTCCTTGTTTTAAATCTTCACATATTTCCAAGCATATATGAACTGCTTTCTTTTCTGCTTGCAGGGCGAGGGACAGCCTCAGTTCCATATCTTGAGGAAACTGTCCCAGGATCCTGTGCAGCAGGCCATGCCGTCTGCAGACACGCCGATGCAGCTCACTCTGTTGTCGTGACCGGCCAGGACACCTGAAAAACAGCAGAAATGAAAGAGCATGACTAATTCTGAACCAAAAGCCACATGCATTGTAAATAAATGAGGTGAGGAAATTACAAAATGATAGAAATGTTATAGAAAGTATGCATTTCTTATTTTACTTGAGATCAGATATTTACCTGCATTGTAAAAAAATTACACATAGCCATTTCATTCCTCACTGTCTGACATTAATCCCACAAATGTTTTCCTGTTTTAGGTCTTTCAGAATGACCAAATTTATCTATATTCACTAAATGCCAGAATAACGATTGAGCAACTTTCATATATTGAGTTTGCTGTGCTTTTAAACAATTTGATATAGTCCAATCGATGATGTCACGACTCTGTAAGCTCCTTTTAGGTAAAATCACTCAAATATAGTTTTAACAAGGGACACTGTTATGGATGGCACATCATGCTAACCAACAAGGATACGGTTCTGTGTCCAGGTGATGAGCATGTTTAGTGGGAAATGTGCTCTCTTACCCCAGAGCAAATGGTGAAAACCTTGTGAAGTTTCTGGGTGAAGCTGGTAAGAGTGCCTTTATTGAAACTAGTCCTCTACCAACATTGGCTAAAACACCAATCAAGAAGAAGCTATTGTTCCAAAAAAAAAAAATAATAATAATAAAGTAGAATACTGTTAGCAAATGCACCCAGGGATGAGGACCCTAATTTAATTTGTGATTTCTCCTGCAGTTGGTGAAACCAAAGTTTAAATATTGGCCATAATCACCATCATGTTTTTGGAAGAAGAGAGACATCTAAAAGCCATAAAACACTGTTTGTTACTACTGTAATTTATGGGGCATTTTGCTTCTGGAGGGACTGGTGCACTTTACAAAAAAAATTACATTGAGCCTAAACAATATTGTGTGGATATACAGAAGTAACATCGGAAGACATCAGCCAGGAAGTTAAAGCTTGGGTGCAAATGGACAATGACCCAAAGTGTCTTAAAGTGTAACTCAACCCCATGTGAGAGCATATTTACGGCCCCAGACAAATTTAAAACATTCCATTAAAAGGAGCGGGGATACGCGGGAAAGGGAGGGGTGGGGGTTGTGTTCAGGATGGGGGGGGGGGGGGGGGGGGGGGAGCAGCAGCTAGCCTGATTTGCATGGAGAGTGAGCTGGTAGTTATGCCACGGTTTGGTCTTTTGAGGCGGAGGATTTTCACTCCCCTCGTCACCAGAGGTTGAGGGAGGCATTGTGGAGCCCAGGCGGCCAGAGCCTTATCAGTTTGAGCAGCTGGCTCAAGGCGCTTACTCAGCAATGCCCAAAGCCGGTACTGCTGAGGCAGTGTAGGACAGGATCAGTCAACTTATATATTATCATATTTATTTCCCACTTAGTAATCCAGGGTTGGATCACCGGCAGCTTTGTGCATGCAATATTTATTTGCAATATTGAAACAGAGTGTGGTTGATCTTGACTCGGCACTCTTTGCTCTGACTGCAGGCAGATTTCAGGACACTGTCTGCCTGTGAGACAGCGCTGAGGGAAGTAGGAAGGGGCTCACGGAAGCCCCTTCCAGGCTGCCTCAAGACAAATAACTGCAGAACAATTGGTGCTTTCATGTAAATTTGCCAATAACACATAAAAAGTCACAAGATTTGTTGTTAGTCGTGTTTTTTTTTTAAAGAAAAACAATTGCAAGAGTGATCTGAAAAGTGCAGCAGTGCTCACTATGGCAGTACAAGATGGAGCTGTTTTTTTTTTTAAGACAGAGCTGGTTTTATACCCCTCAGCGCTATATACACCCCAGAGCTTCTGACGTCAGTTTCACCAAATGACGTCACAAAGACTTTTAAACCAATAGCAATACGGATTCGAAATCCAATGCAAACCACCGTTTCACCCTAGGAGGGCGCCACACTGACGATTTTAGACACAAAAGTTGGATTTAAACAAACAACTTTGATCTTATCTACATAGAAACTTAAGGGGCAGAGCCTTATAGGTGAGTGAAAGCAGCAGATTAAAGAGGATAGTGAGGAGTCTCTTTTCCTGCAACTCCTCACTATCCTCTGCAGGGCCCAATTTTCTGCCATCTTCCAGTGTGCTGTATAATTGAACGGGTCTCCACATGTACTTACCGACTCTCTCAGCCTTGAGCATGTCCCAGATGTTAACGTTGAAGTCGTCATAGCCAGCCAGCAACAGCCGGCCAGACAGGGACGGGGCCAGGGAGGTCACGCCACACATGATGCTGGAGTCCTGGTAGGTGATGAGCTCCTGGTCAGCTCGCAGATCATACAGCTTGCAGGTTGCATCATCTGATCCTGTTATCACTGCGTTACCATTGGGGAAAAACTGGGGGGAAATAAGACAAATGATCATAAATCAAAGCTTTTTAAAAGGAAGAGTAGCCTGAAAAGCTTCTCATCCTTACCCCGATGGCATTGACGTCACTCTCATGGCCTGCGAAGGTCTGTCTGCAGGTGCCCTCCCTGATGTCCCACAGCTTTGCTGTAAAGTCACATGCTCCTGAGATGAAGAACTTAAAGTCTGGAGCTACAGCCAGGGACATGCAGTCTCCTTGGTGTCCAGCAAAAACAGTCTTCTGGGTCCCTGTCTCGATGTCCCAGAGTATGCTGAAACGAGACAAACTTTTAATTTCTGCTCTGAGCACTAAAAGGTAGGGCCAGTGGGCTGAAGTTTATCCTCACCAGGTGCAGTCGCCTGAGCTGGTGATGATCTCCGTGTCGCTGATGAAGCGACAGCAGGAAAGATAACCTGGGAAAACAGACTCACTAGATCAGACGTGTAAAAAAAACATGGGAGCAAGAGATGTTTAAAAAGGTGAAGCGTGGCGGTGTTACCTGTGTGTGAAGCCAGCTCCCTCATCACCTTTACATTCCCGTCCTTCCCCTTCAGGTTGTAGATGGAGCACATGTTGTCCAGACCCCCACATGCCACCAGGTTTCCTGAAGGTGCATAGGCACACGTCATCACCCAGGACGACTTCAGGGGGATGGCATTCACCTGGGAACAGAGGACACGTCCAGCTGTCTCAAAACTCTAAAAACGGCACTTATTTCTCTAAATCCACTTTACTCGTGCAAAAGACTAGATAAATCCAGTAATTATAGATATGAAACCGGTAATTAGAAACTTAACTCACACATCCGTAAGCAGACCCTTTTGTCTAAAATTAACTGAATTTAACAAAATGAAGCATATTTTTAAACAAACTTCACAGGGTCCAATTTTATAATTTGCAACTAAATACATGAGTAACACTAACTGCACCCCAGCTTGGGGGTGGGGGTGCGAAGAGAGGGGGGGTGGGAGGGGGCTCGTAATCCTGGTGTCTAGGTTGGTTTTTGCAAGCTCTTTCAAACATTTAACAAAATCCCCATAACGTTAATTCTGTGTCTGTTACAACTAATTACTAATGGTTGATCAGAACCAACACTAGTGTGCTACCAATTTAATTGTAATATTGCAAATGTATTACTTCAGGGTTGAAGTTTTGTTATCTAGTGTCCGTAAGCTGCATTTTGCATGTGATTCCTGCAAATCTCTCCAAAACACAGATGTGAGTTAAATGTCCCTATTCAGTAATTCATTTTAAATGTGAGAAATAAAATAAAAGAATTATGTATTAAAGCCTAGAAACAAGATATACATGCATAGATTAAGTGGTCACTGATGTGACGGCTAATTTTATGATAATTTGCCGTAACAATTGACAGCGTGAAAAAGGTGTCACGGCGCTGTTAGTGTTTACGCAGCCGGGGCAATTCTATCTGTAAGAACATTACTATTGGGTTGTTTTGGCTTTATTTCTTACTTGAGAAAGAAAAAGTGTAAACCAGCAGCTGTGAAGCGTTTAATAATGTGTCAGTGTTTCCTAATGTATTATTATGGCACATTATGAAGTTTTGCCGACATTGGGCAGCTTTAGTTACAGAGATGTCTCCAGAAAGTTTTTTTTTTTTTTAAATGGCTAGCCATATGGGGGAGGGGGATAATCCTGAGATGGGACATGAAAACCAATCAGAAGTTTTATTATCCTGTCTGCAGAGCGGACATTCAAAAGTGGCTCACAATAAAACAAAGAAAACAGCTGATCAAAACATCAGTAAATAAAAGCTGATGTCTCCTGTCTTAAACTGAATTTTAGGAAAAACTTTATGCAAATGAGACTGCCTGGCATTGCCCCCTGCTTCGTCAGCGGAAAGACAAATTCAAGGCTCCCACCATTAACTGTACGAACGACACCCTGCTGTTTGTTTTTGTCCCACCTTGTTGGTTGTAATGCTGTCCCACACTATGAGTTTTCCATCCTGTGAGGCGCTGACGCACAGCCTGGAACAAAGAAGGATAAATACACAAAAATAAGACCAAGGAGAGTCTGCTCAAAAGTGAATTTGCTCAAGCAGTTTGAATAAATATTTGTCTTTGCATCCAAGGAACCGTCCTACTTCCACCCTGCGTGATGTGTCGGCCCTCCTTACTTTGATTTATGATAAACTGAACACAAATTGAGCAACAAGTGAATTCATGCACAGTGTTGCATGTGTTTACTTGGAGTCGGTGGACCAGTGCATGGCGTAGATCTTGGCCAGGTGACCCCTTAGCGTTTTCCTGGTCTTCATCTGGATCCGCCCCACCGCACTGACCCCAGCTGTTGCCTCCTGCAGTGTGGAGTCCTGCACTGCCTTACGGGCTGCCTATGATGCACACAGACCCAAAACAAACTGATGACTTCCCTCTTAACCTCGTGGAGGAAACAAACTAAATTCACATGTTTCTTGTTTTGTTTTGTTTTGTTTTCAAAAGGTTACACCTCCACAAGTAATCAAAAAGCAGAAACACGTGATCGCATGTCCCAGATGTCCTCAACAAAAAAACACAGGGGAAAATGGATAAGTGTAACATCAGAAAAACTAAAGTTGACAAAATGTGAAAGGTTTTCATACATATTTAGATTTTTTTAATGTTACATTATAATTTGCACATGTGAAATATGTGTTTTCGATTGTAATACATGATCTCATGTCACAATTCAACAAAATGTCCAATATATGTATTTCCAGTTTTTATGTGGGTTCTATTCTTCTATATCTGAAAAAACAGAAAAAAAACACAAAAGATTTTTCCTTTGTGTTTCACATGTTACAACATGATTTCCACATGTTAAATGCATGCAAGAAAATATTACCCATGCGCAAGCTTTTACCATGTTTCATTTGTTTCCACACGATAAGGTTTTAAAATGTGAAAAAAAGTGTAGTTTGGAGATTTTTCCATGTGTGCTTCATGTGTTACCGCGCAACATGATTTTCACATTGCAAATAACTGAGGGTATACTTTTAAGAATTAAAAGGTTTCAGCAGGAGTTTCACATGTTGCTACGCAATTTCACTTCCACATGCGAAATATGTGCAAATAAGAAAACAAACGTGAAAGGCGTTAGCACATGCTTCACATGTTACTACACAACCAATGTCTGCAAATGTTTCACATCTTAATTCGATACACAAATTAAAAATCTTAAAGTCAAATCCTTATCTATTTTGTTAAATGACAGCTGACGCATAAGGCCGTTATGAAAATATACATATCATTGTTTCTTATGAGATTTTAACATGAGAAGTGACAGTTTACATATGATTACATGTGAAAACAGGAGTTTTACATGTGTTTTTTTTTCATATGGGCAGCTATTGAGCTACAACTCAAGGATGAATTAAATGTATAAATTACTTAAGCATGATGACTTGCCCTCTTAATCACAATAGCAAACTGCAAACATACTCACAGTGATCTGGTCTTTGAGGCTTTCTGCCTCCTTTCGCAGCTGCTCCATTTCTCCCATGGTGATGATTGCGAGCAAATGTCACCAGTGAATACAGAGAAAGACGTCTTAAAGTAAAGAACACGAGAAAAACATAATGAGACTTGAGTTACTAAAAAAAGAATCTTTAGAAAATAAGTCACACCCCTGTTTAATCTGCGCTGTGCTTTAACTTCATGTTGCAATCGAACCTGCACCTACCTGAGCTGCCTAACCTCCTTTGCACCTGACTCCAAGTAAGTTCTGCTTTGCAAGTCAAACGAGCCCTCGTCTACTTTGCAAACTTTCATAAATACGCAGGCACTCGCTGAGAAGCCCACAGGACACACCTTCACGTGAATGTAAGTGCACACGCCACACACACACACACACACAGAAACCAAAAAAAACGCACAGAGAGGCTGTACAAGGAGGCAAACATTGCTTTAACAACGGAAAGTTTGTTCTTCCAGAAGATGCGACGCATCCTCACCCTGAATGTACACACAGAACCAGTATGTCCTGTAATATTGTCAAATGTGTATCAGGCCCTCCAGGCTGACCAGAGTCACAGCCCTGAGTTTGTGCCGTTTTAACACTCGGCTGAGCGATCACTTAGTGTTAATGGTTTTTTGAATTTTGGTAATGCCGTGATTAAAAAGGCCAGCAAATCAATCGCCTAATGGCCAAACTCATACGGTGTGACAAATGCAATCAGCAGACAGGTGAAGAGGCAATCACAGATTTAAAAATCAAGTATTTCAAAACAAAAAAAACGCTAAACTGAAATAACACACCACTTTTCTTGAATCGTGAATTAGTAAATAACCAGGATATGGTTCCTCTTTTATCTTACCTTAAAAACTGATAGAGGGGAACGGATGCCTTGATTTTATCCTACGTGCGCAGGCTGCAATCTCTCACTCGCTCTTTTCACTATTTGAATGAGTGTCCTTGTCATAACTCATGACCGAGTGGATTTGCCTTTAATTTGTTTAAAGTAAAAAAAGGAGGGGAAGGAGGCGAAGCACAGAATGACTCTGATTTATTTGGCCATCTATGGTCATGTTGGAATAAAATAAAAACTCACACACTAAACCGAAACCTGTTGGCTTTCTCTAAGCTGCTGATGACGCTGAAGATGAAAACCGGGGGATTTTACCCCCCCTTTTGTTTCAGATGGGAGCATGTTTGTTTTTGTTTTTTTAAACGTGCACTTGCCCTTTTGCCTGCCCGTTCCTGTAACTCCGTCCTTGTTCCGTGTGATTAAATGGCTGCTGGATGGTGAAGTGCATTAATGCCGTCACAACAGCGAGGCAAGGGGAGGGAGGGCGAGAGGTGAGACAGGAGAGCGGGTTTTTATTTTTTATTTTTAAATCCAACAGGGCTGAGATTTTAAGGGAAGCCTTTTGAATCAAATCTGCTCTCATCCGATTATTGACTGCTCTTTACATCTGGATAAGAGACGGAGAAAGGGATGGGGGAGTGGATGGCGGGATGAGACCGGGCAGATGGAGGAGGTGGAATGGGATATTAGAAAGAGATGATCGGAGCGGGAACTGGAAATAGATGGGCCTGTTGAGCTTTTATTTGCATATTTATCCCCTAAAAACCAGAAAATGAGGATATTATTGTAGCAATTTTCTGACAAGATTGTGGAAAATTATAACCACTGACTATATTGTTTGATTTTTGTGAAATTTTTGTACCAATATGAAATTATGTCCCTTTCAGTCAAATATTTACAGCTATAACATTTTTCTGTGGCCTCCAAGAGTTTTTTTTAATATACGTCAGTTTGTGTGCACACAAGCAAATGCTATCAACTAATGCATTTCCGCATTATCTCTTCTTTTTAAGGAATTCCACAAGAGAGGGAAGTTGCTTTTACTCTGATTATCCGTCCATATAATACCACCATAAAATTCAGCTCACACGTAAATCTCCCTGTTTTATCTGCCACAAAAGATTACCAAACAAATGTCTCCATGGAGTTTGTTGCAATATAATGTCATCAGCATAAAGGACAACATTTTAACAGAAAAAAAAGTAGAAACAAACTGTTAAGTCACTTTGATTTGCTGGATATTCCCAATTGAAATATTTTGTATTTAAGTAAATAGAGCCAGAATGAAAAAAAAAATCAATACAACATTTTTGAAAAAAATGACAAAATTTATAAAATATCCAATTGATTAATTTGATTTCAGCCTTTCGGTTCACTTTCATTTGATCCCGGTCAGTGAAACAAAGTCTGAAGTATAAACTGCAACACATGACCGTTCACTCACCAATCGACTCTCTGGGTCTTTAGCTGCTCTTCCTCCAGTGATCCGCTTCAAGTCGTTGTCATAGGGTTCAGCACACCTTTTCCTCCGCTTAGCCACTTTTTTGGTGTCACGCGCTCAGTGCGACGCTTCTCACCCGCTCCAATGCTCCTATGAGAAGCAGATGAGGATTGCAGGGATGAAGGGAGATCAGCGATGGGGGGATAAAACCTGGGATGGACAGAAATGAGGGGTAGGAGGGGGGGGGGAGTGTGGAGGGGAGGTAGATGGGGTAAAAGAGGCAGAGGAAAACGTGAGGGAAACCAAACAAGGTGTAAAACGAGGATGTGTGTGTGTGTGGGGGGGTCACAGTACCTGAACAGGGGTGAATTTGAGGGAAAAATACAGAGATGGAAATCATAGTGGGGAGGGGGAACGAGAATAAATAGCGGACCTGGGAACATGGCTATGTATGGTGGTAAGGTGGTCCTCAGCAGGTCCACCAGAGCCGGGGTGTGTGTGTTTTGTAAACTTGAGCTGAAGCTAATATTAGAAAGTTGGTGGATGGAGAGGAAGATTGGCAGAGCAGAGACCGGACTGGGAGGAATAATGTGAGAATTAACTGCAGCGCATAAAAAAAAGTTTACATGGTTTGTAATTACTGTGCAAACAGAAGAACTAAGCACACACTGACAGCGTAAATGATCTACGTTCCTGTAGCGGTCAGAAAAAACAATATATTTCTGTGTTCCTAGAGGGCTAGAGCAGCGGCTAACAGCCCAGGGTGCCATTGTACCAGGGGGGCAAGTGATTGAAAAGAAAGTTGTCTGTACGATCCCTTAATAGGTTTTCTATTGCTCATGGTCATGTCCAATAGAAGAGGGAAAGGACGGACCCAGTTTTGTCCATGCTCAAGTCATTATGATAATTCCTTTCTTCAAATTCATTAAGTTGCACACACAATGATCACTATACATTGAATTACAATGATAACTTTTAAGCTTTTGAGTTAAATTGCCGAAACATCTGTGCTCTCTCCTTAAATACACTGCTCCTCTGTGTAAAATCTTGCAAAAATCCAAAGAATTCGAGCCAGATTTCAGGAAGAGAGTCGTGAACCTTCACAACCCTGGTTCATTCTCAGGTACAATTTAAAGATGCCTGAAAGTGCCACAAACATCCATTCAAACATTCCAAAAAAAGGTAAAAAACAAAGCAACTGGACTTGTTTTCCGTAGTTGAAGACGTTTCGCTTCCTCTCCAGGAAGCTTTCTTAATTCAAAAAGTCTGGAGTAATGTGGAGTAACAAGCTTAAAAGCCAAGCCAATAACAACCCTGACGATTTCTCGTTACAGAGGGGTGAACCAGTTTCGGTCCAATCTGCTGGCTTAATGGCTTAACGACCGCCCATTACTAAGGGGTGGACCTGTTTCTGTTGAATTTGCATGTTATCTAAGCCATTACAAGGCCTTTGTTTGCCAATTGTATAAAGCTTGGTACTCCACATTACTCCAGACTTTTTGAATTAAGAAAGCTTCCTGGAGAGGAAGCGAAACGTCTTCAACTACGGAAAACAATCTCCAGTTGCTTTGTTTTTTACCTTTTTTTGGAATGACCATGACCTGGATGACTGAGAATCTTCACCAGCATCCATGCAAACAGTGATAGGTAAGCATAAACAGCATGGCATGAAAGCGAAAGAGCTTTCACCATCTGGTGAGAGATGGTCGTAATTCACTGAAAATCAGGTTCTGCACAAACATAGATTGAAAAGCTATACTAAGTGGAGAAGAAGCCATTACTCCAGAAGTAAGACAAAAGGCCTAGATTGGAGCCTCTAAGTGCAATAAGGGACAGGTTTTATGGACACATACCATGAGATCTGATGAAACTTAAATATATATCTATATATCTATATCTATACATCTATATCTATCTATCTATCTATCTATCTATCTATCTATCTATCTATCTATCTATCTATCTATCTATCTATCTATCTATCTATCTATCTATCTATCTATCTATCTATCTATCTATCTATCTATCTATCTATCTATCTATCTATCTATCTATCTATCTATCTATCTATCTATCTATCTGGCCATAATGGTGATTATGACCATACACTTAGAGGAAAAAAGTGGAAGCTTGCAAACGATTCCCACTGTAAAGTACGGAGGTGGAAACATTATGTATGGCTGCTTTGCTGCACAGGACTGGGACCCTTCACAAAACAGACGGCGCCACAAGGAAACAACGGCATGTGGACATTTCAAAGCAACAGGAAGTTAAAGATTTGGCACAAATGGGGTTTTCCAAATGAACAATGACTATAAGCATACCACCAAATCAGTAACAACATGGCTCTAAAAGAGACTGGGTCTCTGTTAAAATATATATTTTTAAATGTACCTTTTAGTATTTTCCAGTGCGTTTAATGCATTGTTGGCTTTTGTGATGCTTTGTGATTTTTTGTCTTAAAAGGTGCTATATAAATAAAGTTTTACTTGCTTACTGAATAGAAGGCCACTATTTAATCCACTTTGAAACTGATGTTTTTGAAGTGACCGCCACAAAGCTCTGATTTTAGAGCCGATCAGGTGCGTGAGGGCAAGGCGACCAGGAAACCTGACTCATTTACATCTGTTCTGTCGGCAGGAATGGAAAGCAATTCAGAGAAGCTCTCACGTTATTCTGGCATTTAGCAAATAAAATAAGCATAGTAATCCTAATTGACGTGAAACAGGAAAAGCTTAGTTGGATTTAATGTCAAACAGAGAAATAAACGGGTCATAGTGTCTCTAAATAACTGATTATATGGGTCAAACCTGGACTGATTTTTTGGTTTTTTTTACGCCAAAGGCAGGTTGTATAAATCAGAGTTTGACTTTTGTGAAACCTTTTAGTGAAAACAAAACATTGTAGTTTTCTTAAAAAATATTAATTGAATCTCTTCATATCTCAGGAGAGTCCATATTGGCAAAACCATCACTGGAACACATCAACGTTTCTCAGCTTCCCCTATTTATTCATTGCAATATATTGGTCTTCTCTAGATATTTTCCTTCCTATCACTTAATTGATCAAATTAAATTGCACAGTATACTAATTAGGATTGGATTGACCAAAATATAACAGGGATTAAATATGAGAATTTCATTTGATTTTATTGAGATGATCTGGATTGATGTAAATTGAATTTGGACCGAATTGGATTCCATGTAACTGGATATGAATCGGGCCTGTTCATCTTGTGATGCGTTATAAGAGCATCACCACTAGGCAGGAAGAAGGGCTCATCTGCTTTGATTTAAATGTTATTTTCCACATCTGCTCAGACATTAAAACAAGGCAAACTAATAAGGCCTGATGAAACTTGTCTGAGAGTGCTCTTCACAGCTGCTGCACATCACCTGTAGTAGTTCTGAAAGTGATCGGTTTGCATCCGTTCAGTGAAACGATTTGACAGCAGCAACCACATTTTCATTTGCAGGTTCAAACTAAAAACTTTAAGCCATTAGGAAAACAAAAAGCTTTTCAGTATTTGTTTGACGTGCTCGTCATGGAAAGCCCGCGGCTCAGAAAGTCCACATTTTACACTAACCATTTACCAAGGAGGCTACATTACCAACTACTCTTTGTCGCCACTAACAAACCATACATATTTTTAGCCTTCTTGGTAATTTTTTTTAAATTGTAAAGCTTGTGGACCAAATTGAAAATTATTCCAAATTATTTTGATCCAAGATGCCTGAATATGGGTCCAAAATAAGAGAACTATTTTAGAGCCGCCCGACTGGACAAAAATCTTCATTTAACAGCTCAGGAAGGCTTCAACTTACATTTTGCAGCATATTTATTGAATAATTGACAGTTCTGTATTTTCTTGCTTTTCAGGCAGCAGGTTTATTTGTGGCTCCTGAGGGGTATAGGAGTGAAAATGGGAAGGAGGGTTTCCTGTCATTAGCTCCCAGTTTATGTCTGAGACACAGAGCTAAGCTTTTAATAAAGCTGGTAGATCAGAAGGTCTGGAGCAATCTCTGAAGTTGTGTTGCTGTTTCCTCATTGTGCTGTTTTTATTCGCTTTATGCTCCGTTGTCCATTATTTCCAATCATAGTTAAGAAAGTGCCAATGCAGAGGTGTTTCTGTCTCCCTCTGAGTGTGTCTCTCTTGTCCGGTCCGTCCCTCAGATGATGGCCATCCATCCTGAGCCTTGCTTTGCTGGAGGCTTCTTCCTGTTAAAAGGGGAGTTGTTCATCTCCACTGTCGCTCTGTACTTGGTCAGGATGATAAATAAGATAGAAATAGAAATCAGATAAAATGTGTTTGTTTCACTGGGTTAGCGGCTTTTTATTTAGCATTTTATTGTCGGTTGAATTTGACTTATTCACCTGGAGAAGACGTTCAATGAGATCTGGTGCTATTTACTAATTAAACTGAATTGGATTAATTTGAGTATTTGTGATTTTTATTTTTTTCTCTCTGAAGTACATACAGTTCAATGTTTTTCCTTGGTACTCATTCTTTGTTCAGTGGTAGAAATATAGTTAAATTAACTGGTTATTCTAAATTGTGAGGAAAAGACTTTAAAATTAGGAAATTAAAACTGTTAAATGGGTTAGTACAGGAATTGCATCTCCCATAAGATAAAATATCCTATAAACAAATACAAAGAAATTAAAATATATATGAAAGTTGAACTTATATCACTTTAAAGTCACCAAAGAAGTAAAAATCATATTAACTATGTAGCCTACTGTGCACAGCTTTTCTATCTACCGCGTTTTTACGTTTTCAAATTTGTGACGAGTCCTTTTTTAACTGTGAAAGGTTATTTATAAAATTGTTTGGGTAGTTTTATAATATAGTGACCAAGCCTAAAATTAACGGGGCTTAGATATTTTAAAGCAGTTACTTTTATATGAATTTGGGGTTTCCAAAAAAACGTTTTTTGATAAACATATAATAACTGATCAGACTAGGGGAGATAAAACAGACTGGAAATCTTAACCTAACGACACAAACGCTGCTGGCAAAAAATGGTAAAAATAAAATATAAGCCAAAGAAAGAAGCCAGTAAAGAGAAACACTTTGCTAAAAAAACACATCATGGACTCTTTGTTTTGTTTTGTCCATATATCCATATCTGGAGCAGACTAAACAGGCTTGTAAGTATGTTAATATGTGTGCCGCCTACTTTCTGTGGTTTATATTACGATGCAGCGAGGATAAATTAAGCTGTTTTTTTTTTTAAAGTGTTGACCTCTGCTCAGTCGAGTGCCGTGACGACAGCAGCGCTGACCCAGGATTTGGAAAGAGTGGAGTTTGGGTGAGACGGGCTGCGGGATGGGAACGCAGGACAGAAAAAGCAGAAACGCAAACAGGGGATTTGTTGCCAGACGGCAGCAGAGACACAAACCAGGATAAAGAAGTGCCGAGAGCGTGTAGGAAATTATGGTTTTTGGACCAACAGAGAGATGTTTTGCAGTAGTAGAGTTTAAATCATGAATTATTTACATTTAATCAGGGCTGATGCTTCATAAAGCCATAATGGAGAACATCTGATTTAAAATCCAGGAGGTTTTCTTCTTTAATTCACACATCTACTCTGCAACTTTCTATAGCTTTCATGTCCCCATAACATGATGCTGCCGCTACCGTGCTTCACCATGAGGAGAGCGTCTTTATTAGTTGTATGCTGATACAACTAATAAACAGAAAGGACAGAAAGGAACACTTAAATTAAAATCTAGTTCATTGTTTCTTGAATGATTATCTCCTCTAAGTCATTGACTTCAAGACAAGCTGGTTACCATGTGATCAAGTTTGAACACGCATAATATGCAACATTTTCGAAAGATCCTGAGTTTCTTTTGTGCATTTCCACTATGTAACACTACCCCTCATAATCCTTAAAATTCTTTATTTCTATTTTATGTTCAATGTTTCATTGAAATTTGATGAGGGCTTTTACTGAGTCACATTCAGAGTTGGAAAACTTAAAAGCAACGTTGTTTATCATCAGGGACCCCTCACACCCCCACCATGAACTGTTCTCCCTGCTGCTCTCTGGGAAGAGGTTCTGCTGCAGGTCCACCAGGTTGCATTCTTGCACAAATGCCTTTTTGCACCATTAGCTTTGCACATAAAAATGGTTTTAAACATTCTCCTGCACACTGTGATTGCACACTGTTTTTCTCCTGCATTGTTTACATTTTGATCACTGCTGCACTTCATATTGTAATGTTGCCTTATTCCACCTGGAATCTCACTATACTCTTATAAGCTGTATGCAATGTAATTTCGTTCTGTATGCACTCTGTACATACAAAATGACAATAACGTTGTCTAAGTTAACAGTTCAATCGTTTCAAGCGTTTTTGAAAAAAATGTGTAAATCTTGGAATTAAAGTGTTCCCACAAATCTTCCTTTTCTAGACTCAGATTTCTAGATTTTTCCAACAAAAATCACACTATGATAATTTGGTAGAGAACTCTGGGCTTATTTATTCCTTTATGGCATTTAGACTTAATTTAGCTCTATTTCAAGTGATGAAATACTTGAATTATCTAAGTTAAAAGCCTATTCCAAATGCATGTTAAAGCAGGGTTCCTTATATAATTAAATAAAAATAGTTTTCTCAGCCTGTCATGTCCTATTGGGCTCACATAGTTTTAGTTTTGTATTCAATTTAGTTTTGTGTTCTATGTAGCTTTGTGTTTAGTTATACTCAGAAGGATGATGGGATGAGGGAAAAACAGTCTGAAAACACAATTTTTTCTACATTCTCTGCTTTTTCTTTTTCATACTTCCTATCATACATATTGTATATTATCTCATATAGTTTTTTTAAATAGGGTGTTGTTTTTTCAGTTTAACTTGAATATTTCTTTCTTTTTTTTTACCTGAGTATGCCATATTATCAATAATTCTTTAATATTTACTATGGTATTTATTTTTACTATAATTTTTGGCCTTTCTGATGTGCTCATTCTTTGTTGCTGTAGAACTAACTTTAGATTAGATTATCTTGTTTTTTTTTTCATTACTAAGAAATTATGTCTAACTCTGTCTGCGTCTTTGCCACTGTCACACCCGAATTTCAGACGATAAAGGAATTTCTTATTTTATACTTATCCAGTATAAGTATTCTTTATTAGTATTTATAAGTATTTAGTATTTATAAGTATTCTTATTCTGACAATTCTTAATTTAAATTCATTGCCTTTCCAGGCTATGTAAGAACCTGGCAATTAGAAATCACATTTTATTTTTTAATGATCATTTATTTTTATTTTTTAGATCATGGAAGAGAAAGCAGACCCTCAAAAGACTGCATTGGACATCAGACCAAAGTGAATGGTAAATCTAATTCTGTGCATCTAAAAACATCTGAGAGCATAATTCAGAGTTGGTCCACAGGCAACTGGAGCTCCAAATGTTGAGGAAGGGAGTGATCCTGTCACCTCACTCTGCTAAAATGACAACATGAAGCTCCGAGTTTATATAACTTGGCAGCCAGGCTTTATGTAATTTCCGCTAATAATCCAAGCAACAGAAAAAATGTCTGGATACAGAAATGTATTTTATGCTTTTCAGGAATGGTTGTAGTCATATCCCTCAAACAGCAGGGATGCTTAATGGCCCCTGCCTAAGAGGAGATTGACACAGACTTTTTGGGGGCTGCATCATATGGTGAGGAATGGAAGAGGTTAAAACTACATTAAGTGAGCCGGTCGACCCAAATCTGTGACGGATTACAGCACAGGGGGAGCGAGAGTGTTAATATGGGCCGTAAACAGCGGCTGGTTGCAACGCGCAGGATGGAAGCAGCGAAAAGGAGGGGGCTGCAAAGAGGCACTGGTTGTAATGGTAGGATAAGACGGCAGTGGGTGGGCGGTCTGTGACACCATGGGATGTGTATGATTAAGTGCTCTCTCCTTGGATTAATTTTCCATATTCTAAATGGGAGACTTTTTAAGCTTCATAAACAAATGCACTCATTTCTAAAGGATTAACAGTAATCTCTCTATTTCTATCCCTTTTTTTTTTTTACCCTCACTCACCTCTCTCTATCTGACAGCTCGCTCCTCTCCCTCATTAGTATCCGAGACTGTTTTGCGTCATCCTCATGCCAATGGCCGTCGGACTTTCTCATATTTGTCAAATTCAGAGCAGAATAAAACCTGCAGCTTGTCATGGAGGCAGAGAGGTAAATCGCTTAACAGATCTTGCAGCCGGGCCTCGCTTTGCCACCGCTTTTCAGCCTCCCTATCTGTCTCTAATCCTCTTTCTGAGGGAGCTCTTGCGTGCGTCTGGCATGTGGCGCTCACGCTCCGCTGATAAAAAAAGTCACATTTAATGCACATTATAGTATTTTCAGTTTCAAAGCCAGTGATTGGTCAGAAAAACATCTGGAACAAAAGTACAGAGTCATACCACAGAGGTAAGAGGACAAAGCGTCCCCTGACATACAGTATAAATAAAGCACACATTAAAAACAAGCTAAAACTGAAATTTGATGCACAACTGGAGTGAGATGCTCGGATGGAAACTGTATGGGGATGGAAGAAACGCAAAATAAATTCCGGTTTCAGTCTGAAGCGCCCTCTCCGACTCTCACAGCTCATCCTTGCCCCCCGACACCACGTTTCTCCCTCTGCTCCTCTCTTTGGGAGCGTGGTTCCGAGCGTTTCGGCCGGCGGTGGCGCTGCCCTCCTTCTCCTTCTCCTCCTCGTCCTCGTCCTTTTTCAAAACGCTCTGTCCGTCGGTGGCCCACAAGGCCTCTGCTTCCTCTCGCTCCTGCAGCGGGGATGCAAAATACATCAAAATGCTGATTTCCTGCCGGTCACTGATTTGGAAAGCAAATGTGGAAGGAGTTATTAAAATGAAAGTGTTTGTTTCCTTGTTGTTAAATGACAGATTCTTGTTAAAGTGTTGTTGAGCAAACGAAACCAAACTTTTATTGCCTTTCGAAGCTTATCGTACCTCTTGAACTTTTTATTCCTGCTGTTACCAAAAAAAAAACCTCAACGTATTCTCATGGGATTTTTGTAATTGGACCAACACAACCTACTCTGTTGAAATTTTTAAGACTTTCTGAAATGTTTATAAATAAAGGTCTGAAAAAAAGGTGCCCCCTTCACTCAGACACCCCCTAAATAGAATTCAGCGGCATCAAAAGTCACCTGTTTAATAAACGCAGTCCTTTAGCATGTAATTTTATTTCAGTATAAATCCAGTTGTTCTGGGAAGGCCTCAGAGGTTTGTTCGAGGAACACACACTGCAAAAAGAGAACTAAAAATAAGTAGAATCTTCTTGAAATTAATGTATTTGCCCTTGATTTGAGCAGGTAAATAAGATTATCTGCCAATGGAATGAGTATGTTTACCCCTAAAATAAGATAATTAGATATACGGCACTTGAAATAAGATGATGGAGATGAATTGTCCCTATTTTAAGTGCAAAAATCTTATTCCATTGGCAAAAAATCTTATTTACCTGCTCAGATCAAGGAAAAATACTCTAATTTCAAGATGATTTTTCTTATTTTTAGTTCTATTTTTGCAGTGCAGCAGACAGGTCAGGGAGGAGGTTGTGGGAAAAGCTTTAAGCTATAGTTGGTAATTCTTTTCAGAAACACTTTTTCTTATACTGGGTAAAATTGTGCTTCCATCCTGTGACTTGAAAACTAACGTCCACAGACGTGTCCAGTCTGACTGAGCTTGAGCTGTTTTGCAATTTCAGTCTTTAGGTTAGAAAACCTGGTAAGACATACAGCAACAGACTTGAAGCAAAAATAGTTTATATAAATGGCTGACTCATGGGGCTGAATCCAAATTCAAGACATCTTTCAGATTTTTATTATAGTGAAAGAAATGTGAAAATCATGTGTTATTTTTCCTTCACAATAAAGCACTACTTTGTGTTGGTCTATCACGTAAAAGCTCAACAAAATATACGTCTTTGGTTGCACAGTGACTAAATGTAAAATAATTCAAGGGGTTTCGAGGAAGTTTTTCCCTTCTCATTACATCTGTTCTGTCTAAGCTATTTTCTTAATATTATGATTCTGCATCATTACTAAATGTGAACCAAAGAGGTTAAAAAAAATCCGTCCTAAATGGACAATCTTCTTCAAGCGTCCATATTATGAGACTGTGTTGACCGGGCCGCAGAACAGGCTCGGTAAAAGGCTATCAACATGCAAAACGGGCAACAGATTTGCATCGTGTTCGAGCTGCTCCTATTTATCCAACACCAGAGTCACGACATCAGCGCAGGAGGTCAAGTCTCGGCGCTCACCATGTCTCTGTAGATCTTTTCCTTTGTGAACCACAGAGCCAGAGCGCAGCGCCGGCCCCTCGTCACGGCAGTGACGCCATGGGGGTTCACCGGTCCGGATGAAAAGCCCACCAGACGGCCACAGCTGGGCTTAACTCGGGCCTGCAGACGAGAACGAGGGCAGAGAAACGTGGCATTAAACATAAATATATGAATGAACTGTATGTTTTATAGTCAGCAGCAAAGTGGCTCACTGTTACTGTTTTGGCGTCTCTTTTAGTGAAGAACAACTCTCCTCCGTCAAAGTCATCATTCAGGTAGAGAATAGCACTGTTGGATAAAGATATTACTCATTTTTAGCCACATGAAGAGAGAATTTATCGTATTTTATGAGTCACAGGTTACTGATTTAAGACAATAAGGTAATGCAGCGTTATGTAAGTAAACCTAATCCCATTTAAATTCTGAATTTAGTTAAAGCGGGGGTGTCCAGGGTGCGGTCTGGGGGTAGTTTGTGCACTGCAAAAACAGATCTAAAAATAAGTAAAATGTTCTTAAAGTTAGTGTATGTATCCTTCATGTGAGCAGGTAAATAATATTATCTGCCAATGGAATGAGTATTTTGACCCCTAAAATAAGATATTTAGACATCCTGCACTTGAAATAAGATGATGGAGATGAATTGTTCCTATTCTAAGTGCAAAAATCTTACTCCATTGGCAAATCATCTTATTTACCTGCTCGAATCAAGGACAAATACACTCATTTTAAAGAATATTTTACTTATTTCTAGTTCTGTTTTTGCAGTGTGGCCCTTGGAATAATTCTGTGTGGCCGCAGTTCAAGAATGGTGCAAATTTACCTTCTAACTAATGGAGATGATCCAGATGGACATGGTTTTCTAATTTTTAGGACGAGGTTTTCAGTGACAATCTTTTTCACACTTACTTTCTTATTAATATCATAGTAAGTAGAACCACAAAAATCCAGCTACTTTTTTACTAGAAAACAGATTTTGGTTGCACCCTTCATTAAACCTGGCCAGTATTCAGCAGGTGCTTTCAAAAAACGTTATTTTTTGTTGCTGGGAATAGACAAAAAACATTTTCAAGACCAACAAAATAGAAAACATTTCACACAAAAAGTTAAGAAACTACACCTCTTTTATGATTTGTTCTTTTCTACGTTGTTAAACGTACTGCGGAGCAGGTAAAAAAAAAAATAAAGTCCCTGAAATAAATATTAATGCTTATACGTACCTGAGGTCTCTGTGTATGAACGCAGGTGGTTCCCTCCAACACTGTTTGGTTTCAGGCTCAAGAAGACAGTTATCGACGTGGACGGGGTGAGACAGATCCATCCTGCCCTCCTGGTTTTCTGAATAGAAAAAAGGGAAATTTCACAAAAACATTTACGACGCAGAACCGCCAGATCTCAGCCCATTTCAGCAGGTATGGTTCTGGGCTGTAGGAGGAAGATGGAGAAATACACGAAGTCAATGTGCAGCTGCACTGGGTTCAAGGCTTCTAAATCCTTTTTGTGATGTTAAGGGGGGGCGATGTGGGATTTTTACGAGGCAACTTTGCTTTTTCATTGTAGATAGGGTTGTCCTGATTCGGTCCCAGGTGTTTGTTCAAGAACTCATCCAGGCATTTTTAAGTGATCGATAAGTCAGTGTGGTTGAAAACCCCATTTTCTAATTCCTACAGAAGACAGAGCTACTTTCTGTCTGTGGTCAAGTGAACTTTTTGTCTTTTTCTGGCACCAATGTTTAATATTCACAGCCTATATGTGTATGTGTGCTATTTTTACAAAGCCATTTTATAGTTAATGCACGCTTGATATAATGATTTTGGGTTTTTAACAGCAAATATAAACCGTACTGGCTGCTGGCTGCCTCTCCCTGTCTGTCTGTGTCATGTGACTTGCTCTGTGTGCTGTGCTCTGTAGATTTGCACACTGGGCTCAAATGATGGGACCCAGGACCCTAGAGAGTGTTGGAAACACCACAATGAAAAAAACAAAAAAGACAAGTTCAGGTATGGATATTTCACTTATATAACTGATATTGCCATTGTAACATTTAAAGGAGCAATAAGTAATAATGACACCTAGTGTTTCAAATCGGAACAACACACACATAACAGCCTGCCACTGACAATAGCATATTATATTAAGATCCTTAACGGTCCGTTGCAGCTGTGAAACCCCAGTGATTTTATACTTCCTCAGGATAGGTATATTATGTTGTATTCTGCTTTATTTCTGGTCCGCTTCTCTTAGTGGCTTCCATGTTAGCAGGCTGCTGCTTATTGCCAAAGTATAATACCAAATGGTGCGCTCTGTTTTGTGAACCCTGGGAACTCTCATATGATTGGCTCAGGAACCAGGAAGTAAACATGAGCTACACACTGAACTGAAGTAGTTCTAGACCGTACCTCTGGGTTTAAAAGGAGAAAAACTGAGACATTGTTGATGGAGAGGACTGATTGTTTATAGCTGCTTCCATCCCAGGTGAGAAATGAGAATTATTATGGTGAATTTTACAGTAAATGTCTTACTTATTGCTCCTTTAACAGTAATTGATTTCTAATATCACACTGTTCCAGCATTGAGTTAAGGCTTTCCAGAAGTGCAGTATACAACGAAAGCTGTTAATTAAGTACATGTCATATGCAGTGCAGTTTTTTTTTTGTTTTTGTTTTTTTACATTTTGTGACATTATAGCACCAATCTTCAATGTATTTTTATGGAATTTCATGCAACACAACAGCACAAAGTTCATATTTGTAAAAAAAAAAAAGTTTTTACATTTTTATTTAGCAAATAAACGTGAAAGGTGCTGTTTGAATTTGTATTCAGCCCTCCTGAGTAGACACTGTTGAATCCCCCTTTTTCTGCATCCTGAGTAAAGGACCAGGTCTTTAGAAGTAAGCATAGGCTTATCATAGAGAAGCTGGATATAGCAAACAGTTTATCGTGGTAAAATTATGATTTAACTAGTCCAGGAAGTAATAAAAAGTGGAATCTGGAAGACGCTTATTACCTGTAGTGGCACTGCGACACACCAGGTGTGTAAAGGAGATGAAAAGCCCTGGGGGGCTCCTGAAGTAGGAGTGCAGCAGGGTTTTCACTCTCTCACCCAGCTCATGTAACAACCTGGTGTCTGACTGGTTCACCAGTCCCTCCTGAGACAGCTGCAAACCAAACAGCAGGTAGGTTTAGGGGATTTCATCCAGAAAAAAAACAAAAAAAAAAACAGAAAATATGTCCTACTTCTACTCCATTTCCACCCACCTTTACAGCCCTGAGGACAGTAAGACCCTCAAACGTCTCATGAGGTGTGTGTGGAGACCGGCGTCCTCTGTAACCATCTCCAAGAGACGCGGCTACCTTTAAAAACACAAAATACAGTGAAGTGGGTGCCGCCGCGTTCTGAGGGAGGTTGGAGTTTTATTATGGGAAACCTACAGTTGCTAAATGCAGTATTTTATCACACTCCTTCTGGGTCATGACTCCGTCGAAGACGACTCGATTGGTCCCGTTCAGAACTTCGTCGTCCATAGTTATGGTTACACCCACTTGGTGGACCGGGCCCCCTGTTAGGATGAAGAGGAGTGAAGGCTGAGACAAAGAAAACAGCTAAATCATGAGGCTATGAGACACTTGTCTTACCTGCGTAAAACCCGCTGTCATCCACTTCTTCGACCTGATCCCCTTCTTTTATTTTCTCGTTTATTTTCTGTTTTTCAGCTCTATCAGGAGGCAAATACACCGAGTTAACCTTTTATTTCATTTGGAGTGAATTGTGCCTCTCGTTTGTCTCACCTCCAGTTTTCTCTCAGTGATTCAGGTACAACATCCTCTGGGGTCCAAAGATCCTACAGACAAGGACGATGGATAAACTGAGCAAAGAAACCGTTAACGGCGTTCTGTGCGTTCTCTGCATTTGGCATCCGTGCTTACCGGGTCAGAAAAATTAAAGTTAAGGTTCTCCGCACCAAAATACAACAGCCTCTTCTCTTGCAAGGACTGGTTGATGTAATTGACAATTTCCTGTAATGAAAACACAAACACACACTTCAAAGTCTGTGCTTGAACCGCAAAAACATTGAAAAAGGCAGAAAACCTAAAGCTTTACCCGAGCAGGCTGAATGCCATGTGACTCCACATCCCCCCCTAGTGTCTCGTAGTAGAGCTGCAGGTTGTCTAAGGAGTCCTTGTCAGAGGGGTAAAACAGCAGGAAAGAGCCAAGTGTCTGCACTGCTCCCCTCACATCACCAGCTGATTGGAAAACAAGAATTGAGCATTAAATGGACCGTAATGTAAAATAAAAGCATGGTCGCCCTAATTAAACCTCACACTTAAACTGCGCGATGTGCAGATGCTCAAGCTGCGTCGGCAAGAAATCCTCCTGAGCAGAAATCCGTCCCGGCCGTGTGGCGACCTGAGTCACGCAGGACTGCCGGCAGGAGAGCAGGGACAGGGACAGAGCTGGAGAGACGAGACAAATCAAACATTATGGAGGCTAATATAAAAATAAAAAGTTTTATTTTACCATTTAGTTAGTTCTGATTGACAAGTTTAGTGGCTTGACCTAGAACTAAGGAAACAACTTTTAACAAAACTGATGACATATTATAAAAATATTTCTCTAAAAATCATCAGATACTAAACTAAAACGAGCAAAGTCCACACTGCAAAAACAGAACTAGAAATAAGTCAAATATTCTTTAAAATGAGTGTATTTGTCCTTGGTTTGAGCAGGTAAATAAGATGATTTGCCAATGGAATAAGATTTTTGCACTTAGAATAGGAACAATTCATCTCCATCATCTTATTTCAAGTGCAGGATGTCTAAATATCTTATTTTAGGGGTCAAAATACTCATTCCATTGGCAGATAATATTATTTACCTGCTCAAATGAAGGATACATACACTAACTTTAAGAACAGTTTACTTATTTTTAGATCAGTTTTTCCAGTGCAAACTTTTTAAACAACCTTTGGAAAAGTTGTAGAAAACCAGACTTTTTTCTAAAGACGTTGAAAGACATTTCCCCTTTAATAGCTTGTAATTATTGCAGAAAAAAATTCCAAAAGGTCAAAACTTTGTCTTTTCTATCCCACACTTATAATTTCAAACTTATGGATTAACGGTAGGAGCCTTCAGAGGGGGCTGACAGAACTGTATATAGGGATCCAGCTATAAAAGCATTGACTAGACGTAGCCCCAGAGGAGCGTTTTTGTCTATTTTTCACTCAAATGAAACACGAGACACCTTTGGTCTGAACAAATCTCAGCCAGTTCTGCCATTTTTCTCACCGGCAGCCTTTTCGAACAGGCCGTCAACTCCGTCCACTCCCCTGTCCTCGGGCAGCGGCTGCGGGGCGACCTCGCACTGCACCCTGCACTCCTCCATCCGCCACAGAGTTTCGTTCAGACAAGCTTTCCATTTCTCTGCCGCCTGCAGCCAGTCGGAGGAGGCCTCGTGCTGCACGGCCGCATCATACAGGACCTGAGGGAGAGCGACACGCCTGCGTTAAAGCTGGAGATGCACCAACACTGGAGCCTGACGGGAGAAAACTCAATCTGATGTTAACCCAGACGGTTGTTGACACACTTACGTAAAACGATGTGTATCTGCAGAAAATCACATTTGGCATGATTTTTGTTTATTTATTGCGTTTAGTTGAAATTTATTTCGTGGATCAATTTTGTATGCATAAGGTTAGTGAGGGGTTTTATTTTGAAGGACTGTGTTTTGGAAACTGGACTCTTTATATCCAGGAAGTAATAAGAGCAATGTGTGGTCTTGATATGGAAAGAGGCCCTGGTGATCGTAGAACTACAAACTTTTCAGACCCACAAGCATTTGTTCTTTTTGGTATTTTTGATTGTTTTCTGTAATATTGACCTTTTTGTGCACTTAATTTTGTACTAAATCATTATCCATAACCAGCATCACCTTTTCTGGCGCTAACATCCCGCTTTCATCAACAGTTAGAAATCTTGGTGTAAAAATGGACACCCAACTCACTTTTGAAGCCCATATAAATCACCTATGCAAGACCTCTTTCTATCACCTCCGAAATATTTCCAAAAAATAGCTTTTTTTATGCTTTTCTCTTTTTTACCTGTAGTACTTTGAGATCTTTTGATGGAAAGTGCAGTATAAATTAAATGTATTATTATTATTATTATTATTATTATTATTATTATATATGCAGTTTATGTTGGTTTAATTTGTATTCGTTATATTTAGTTTTCGCAGTGGACTTGTTGGTGGGAGATGAACTCAAAGCTGTCGATAAACCCGTTTAAGGAATCCACTTGTGTTTAGCCAATGCTTCGAGGGAGTTACTCAATGTTTATAGAAAGTTTCTTTCATCCTCAGTTTTGCTGCACAGCTGCCTTGCAAAAGTACTCGCACCTCTTTTATTTATTTATTTTTTCACAGTTTGCCATGTCACATTCCCAAATTTCAGTGCTTTTTTTTATTGTATTATGAGCAAAAAACACAGAGTGTTGCGTAACTGGTAGGAAAATCCTGCACGGTATTTAAGAGTTCTTACAAGTAAAAATCTGAAAAGTGTGGATTTGTGTTCAGCTTTCTTCACTCTAATATCCTTTTTATCTTCCAATTCACAATTAGCACTACAGTTATATTTTGTATTGTCTTGTTTCTTTTTTATCTTCTACACTGCAAAAACAGAACTAAAAAAAAGTTCTTCAAATGAGTGCGATTGTCCTTGATTTGAGCAGGTAAATAAGATTATCTGTCAATGGAATGAGTATTTTGACCCCTAAAATAAGATAATTAGCCATCCTGCACTTAAAATAAGATGATGGAGATGAGTTCTTCCTATTTTAAGTGCATAAATCTTATCCCATTGGCAGCTCATCTTATTTACCTGCTCAAATCAAGGATAAATGCACTCATTTGAAGAAAATGTTAGTTATTTTTAGTTCTGTTTTTGCAGTGTAGTAACTGTTCAGCACTTTGTCTGAAGATGCTTGATAAATAAGTTATTATTATTATCACTACTTTGTCTTTCAAATACATCCCAATAAAAAAATATAGATGTTTAGGTTAAAGTAACAAAATAAAAACCTCAAGGGGTATAAATACTTTTATAGGACTCTGTACTTCATTGCGTAACCATTCAGAGTCCCGGAAACCCGTTTCTTTTTACCCAATGTTTCTCCATCACTCTATCCTGGAAATCGTCCTCCGTCACTCCCTCCATCCGTCTGTACTTCTCTATGTTGTTCCTCATCTCCAGGTGACTCGGGTTGGCCACGAAGTACGTATGAGCCGCAGATGCTGCCTTTTTTAATTTCTCCAACTGTTGTGCAGGGAGAGGAAACATCAGAAAAACACTGGCAGGTTTCCAGAGAATACAGCTGCTGCACCAACACAATCTAACCTCCTTAGAAGCCTGTTTTAATCAAACATCAGAGGATATAAGCTGTAGAATCCACAGCAGTAAAAAGACTAACAACTTTATTAAGGCCCTTGATCCTCTACAGATGCTTAGGGAGTAGCTTACCTTGTAGTAGGTGACCTGCAGAAAGTTGTAGGGGTTGCGAGTGTCGAATTCATATTCTATGTCGTATGAAACGGACAGCTGTCCCGCAGGTGTGATGGAGCGTCCGATGCAGAACCTCAGACACTCGGCTCTCTGCTGAATCCAGTCCAGGGCCCAGAGGTCCCACATGCTCCCCTCCTCCGAGTCTAAAAATACACAAAACCATACACATTATCCACATACGTCCCAGCATTTCCATACGTTCTTAATCCTGTTCAGGACTGTCTGTCTCCAACAGTCAGTGGGTGAAACGAGACGCGCACAGGTCATCAGTCATGGCTTAGATAAGATAAGATAAGATAAGATAAGATAAGATAAGATAAGATAAGATAGGCTTTATTGATCTCACGTTGGAGAAATTCACTTGTCCCATGGGCCCAATAGTCAATAGTCAGAAGAAGGTGCCAAAAGTAGGAAAAGGTGCATCAGTTAGCCCAAATATTATTTATTAGATTTGTAATTTGGAAGCTCCTCTGCTTGAAATTAACAGACCATGTCATGATAAAAGGCATCTCATTAACAACCGCACTGCCGATCAGGCTGTGATGCTCTGTGAATAAATTTGACATATTTTGGTGCAGTTAGCGGTCTTTACGGGGAATTTGGAAAAACATTCCTGGTGCCAAACAAATGTTTCCAAGCTACAAATATGTCTGTTTTTTTTATTGCTCCAGAGTTTTTCCACACAATGGTTGTCAGTATTGTCTGTGCATGATATGTTTTCACATTTTATTGATATACAAAAGGAGATTAGCAGCTTGGTTTTTAAAGTCTTCCTTGTATCAAGTTATTTACAATTACATGCACTTCCTTCATCTGGTTTAAAATTTGCATTATTTCACATTTTACAAAGCATTCTAACTCTAGTCCAAAGCAGTAATTATTAAATCAAATGTAAAAAAAAAAAACACTATTAATCAAATATTTAGTAAAGTTCAGTAAATAAAGAGAGTCTTGTCTTCATGGGGCCACATTTTATTGTCTTGCAGATTCACAACCACAAGATCTAAATAGCTGTTAATCAATTTACTGCACTGCAGTCCCCCCCCCCCCCCCCCCCCCTGTTGATCCAAAGCTAAACATGCAAATGTTAAGAAATGAAAATAATACCGGTAAAGGGTTTTAACTTAATGCAAAAACTGTGTAACCAGATAAATCCGTTCAATAATGTTATCATAAATTAAGACTCCCAGAATAAAATGTTGTTTTCCTGCTGTACAAACTAGAACAGGAGGGTAGGTTGTATTTCACTCACTACTGATATAAAAAGATATAAAAAGTATTGCTGGAAAAAGCGCTTTGCCATACCTATTATGACAGAAAGTAATAGTTGCAAAATATCAAAACTTTTTTCTTTACTAACAAAAAAATTACTTATGGTTCATCTCTTTGTCAGTAAGTTATTTTGAAACAAAAATAGAAACAGTATTGTACAGCTACAAAAAACAAAGAAGATCTGTTTGTCCAACAAATGTGACGGGGTCAGCAAGGAGAGCATTAAGCACAAAAACAGCCAAGAGGTCTATTGTAACTCTGGAGGAGCTACAGGAATCTACAGCTCAGGTGTGAGAATCTGAACACTCCACAAACCACGCCTTTAGGAGACAAAGACCAAAGCATATTTATGTGACTTACGGGATTCCAACCCTGGACCTTCTTGCTGCAAGGCAAATGTGCTGCTGAACGCACCATTGTGCAGCCCAGCAACCAATAGCTTATTAGACTAATTAGACAGACTTTGTCATTCAACTGCACATTCACAATTTTGTTGCAACGCTCTGAGTAAAGACAGAACACAAAAGAGAAACATTATAAATAGAACTATTTGTCATTTCTCAGGAAGGTAGCGGGAAAACAAAATGTAAAGAAAGTTATGTGTAAGATGATATGAATGGAGCAAGTATTTGTAGCAGTAGGGTGTACTGCAACATTTATTTGGTAAATTGAACTTAATACGCTTCGTCGCAGTTTGTTCCTACGTGAACCTGTTGCTGATGTTTACAGCTCGTCTATTGTTCTTTTAAACCTGGGTTGTCCAAACTTTTTGTCACGTGGGCCAAAAATATTGTCAAGGATAATGGTGGGCCATTAAAATTTGCAGAAATATGTTTTTTTGTTGTTTCTGAAAATAAACTCAACATGCAGTGTTTTAATTAAAGAAAATAATTCCTTTATAAAATGTATTTCATTGCTGAACCCTTAGCAAATAAAAGTATACTTGTAGTTGATCTTATTACGTATATTTAAGTACAAGTACAAGCTTAAGTATTTGTATTGATGAAGTCTTAGACTTCTGTTTATACTTTTCAATATAAGTCAAGTACACTTCACTATACTGTTGTCAAGCATATGAAATATAGTTTCTAAAAAGTAGCCTTCAAGTACACGTCCTCATTTTAAGTATGAAATAAGTACACTTGAATAAACTACTTTTTGCTAAGGGAAGGCTGCACAAAATCACCAGTCCAGAAGCCACAAAGGGTTCCTGGACTGATGGCCAAACTTTGGAGACCCCAGATTTTCCAGGTTTAGACGGACTGATTATGCATAAATATGTCAGTCAGAATATATTATAACCCTTTAAACTTACCCAGTTTGTTTAGAGCGTCGGTCCCAGATGCCACACATTCATCATGACACTGCCTGCGGACTCTCCGCAGTGCCTCCCTGGTCTGGATGGATTTCTCCAGCAGCTCTGCAGCCTTTGCCCACTCCTCGCCATAATAAGCGCGCACCCCGCTGTAATAAAGAAAGTCATACGGCTGCAGAAGTGACAAAACTTTAGGGCCGCCAGCTCCCGACACTCCTGTCGTGAGGTTTGATACCGCTGCAGCAAGAAAAGTCACCGCCACGTATACAGTGAAGTGTTCAGAGCGCAGCGCCATGGTCCGAGGAGCAGCTCCCACCGCAGGAGAAGGAGTAGAGGAAGAGGAGGAGTGACTGCGGATTGGTAGAGTCAATCCAGAGAAACGGAAAGGAAACTTCATCGTTATATTTTATGAGTTCTTAGCAGCTTCGCGCTTGCGTCGCCAAATGCAAAAGCTGTTTGTTCAAATCAAATCAATGCAATCGTAATGGTTTGTTTTGATCTTATTGAAGGAACAGAGGACGTTTTAGGCAATGTTTGAAACTGCAATATACGTTGTTTGCCACGAGAGGGCGCTGTCTTTCCCAGCCCTGACGTCTACTACCGTAAAAAGGGTAATAAGTGCGACGCTGCAGCTCTAACAACACGTTTCACGGAGCCCTAGTTGAAAATCTGTTACATTTATTAAAGCCGTCAATAAACAGTGTCTGTTTAAGCTTTTGAACTGGACCTGATACAGGATGACGCATCTCAAAAAGCTTCAAAGTTGCAGCTTTTTATTTTTTTAATCAGAAAAGAGGTTTAATGGCTTTCCAAGTGCATTTATAATTTATCTCGTCAGTAAATATGACCCAGAATCCCATCCCTGTCTAGTGATATTATTGTGAGCCGTGACAAGACCTACTATGAAGTAGTCCAGATAGGGCAAAAACATAAAATCCGCCCCATTTAAAGTAATTTAAATGGGGCGGAACTAGTTAATCCGCCCCATTTAAATACATTTTTACAAATAAACCAAAGGACTTTCTCAATCAGACCTGTTGCAATTTGGGACAAATTTCAAACAACAAAAGAAAAACAAAATAGAGCTAAGCAGGTTTCTAAGTAGATGCTGTTTTTTTTAGGTTTGTTATTTTCATTTGACATTACAACTAAACAACTGCATTTCCTTTGTAAATAGTGTTGAATTGTCCAATCTAGAGTTCATCGCCCTAGTCATTTTTTACCTAGGACCTGAGATCGTCTATTGGCAAAAAAAGAAAAGAAAAACTAGTAGTTATTGTTGAGTAACATGTAATTTGTTATATAACTTTGCTTGATGTGGTCACGTTGAACTGCAATAAAGGTGGGCGAGCGTGTAGTGTGAATTACGGTAAAGAGCCGGAGCCTCTCGTTCGGCCTTGCTTCCCTCAACACCAGGCAGGCAGGCAGCGGCTCCTGATTCATTCAGACCAAACACACAGGAGAGACGACGGACGCTCTTTAGAACCGGGCTAAACAACCGACTGGGCGTCCAAACTCAGGACAGCAGCCGTCCCACCAAGAGGCAGAACAAGTGAACTCGCCATGGCGGACGTTAGTGAGGTTTTGATGTCAGTTTTGTCCACAATTCGCGTCCCAAAGCCCGGGGACCGTGTCCACAAAGACGAATGCGCCCTGTCATTTTCCTCACCGGTGAGCGTCCTTCTTTTATATATCTAAAAAATACTACCATTGCTAACCAGAAGAACACTTTAGTTTCTTCTACTGTTTTCGTTTATTTTTTTAGTGTGACAAGGGGAAAAAACCCAAGTGCTTTCCTACTTTAAACTAAATTTCCTTGATTTTTGGCTAGCTAGCATGCTAGCATGACGCTAAGCTAGTAACGCTCTATGATGGAAAGTTAGCTGCGCTAGCTGTGTAGCTAACTGTTTCAACTGTCAAAGTAGCAAACAAGCGAACTTTTTTAAATAGTTAAGGCTAAAAACGAACTGAATTTAATATAAATTTGCTCATTATATCCCATTCTTAAAACGCTGTTTTTCCTTTTTTTTCCCCCCTTTTTTTTCTTTTTAGCTCAATTTGTAACATTAGCCGCTAAGTAGTAACGCTCAGCAGATTGACAGGAGCCACAGTAACGGGTGCTTTGTCATCAGGATGCATTGATGTTCTCCAGCTTTAGGTTCCCGTGTTGTGATTTGCTGTTGTGAGCCATGCATGTAGCCCTGACGGCTGGTACGTGTTGTTTCTTTACAGGAGACTGAAGGAGGCCTGTACGTGTGCATGAACAGCTTTCTGGGTTTTGGCAGTCAGTACGTGGATAGACACCATGCCCGGACTGGTCAGAGGGCTTACTTGCACATTACCAGGACTCGTAAGACTAAGGTAGACTTTATTATAATAAAGTAATGTCATTTGCTTGTTGTCATACCATGACATCTGCATGTTTTTTTTTCCCCTCACAGAAGGAGGATGAAAATAACTCTGGCTCTGGACATCCACCTAAGAAAAAGCCCACTAGACTGGCCATAGGTGAGTTTTCCTGAGGGGACGTATGGTGGCTTGAGAACAACTCCACTAGTGGACATAAGGGGGATGAGTTGGAGGTAAAATTACTTTCTGGAAGTTTCCTGGGAGTATAGTGGTGCTTAATGAAGAAATCACTACTTGGTATTGGTGTCAGTTTTTGGGGCGGTGGTGCAATGCAGGTGTTTTTCCCCAAAAAAAGGGGGGGGGTGCCAAGTTTACTGACTGGTTTAAACATTAAATACATAAAAAGGAACTGTTGTTGCTCGTGAGGAGGTGGATGCTTTTTGCCCTGTTCTTTCCATCCTTTATTCGTTTGCCATTCTGGTCCCTTTCCTCCCAGACGTCAGTGAGGATGACAAGGATCGTTCTGCTCCGGGTCTCCTCATACATACTCTGACAGCCGATAATTTAAAGTAATCTAGCGAATCAAAGCTGCAATAAACTACTTCACCAGATGTTTAACTATCGTAGTTGGGAGTAAGTGTACATGCCTGTATCTTGTATGTGTTAATGATTTAGCTTTATCCCTAGTTTTTCTATGGCAGTGGTCTCAAGCTCAAATCTTCGGGGTTCAGTCTTCTGCGACTTAAACGTGTGTCTTCTGCCCTACACATTGGATTAAATAGCCAATTTGCCTCACTAGTAGAGCTCTGCTAATCAGTTAATATTTGAGTCGAGTTTGTCGACGCACAGACGGAAAAAAAAAACTTGCAGGACACTGACCTGCAATGACTGGACTTTAAGACCATTGCTGTATTTAGGTATTTAGATCAGAGGAACATCAGGACAAAGGCTACAGTTTACTAGGTCTGAACGATTTTGGAAAATAATCTAATCTTTATCTTAATATTGCGGTTTAATTCAAAAAAAATTTCCAGTTTAAATTATGATGCCTTTTTAAACATATACAAACAACAAATCAATCTGTTTCACCGCTGTGCAGATTAGGTGCTAAAAGACCCACTGCGTCTCAACTCGGAGCAGAAATTATTGCGTTCTGACTACGATACATTTTAACCAAAATTGCGATTTGATTTTTACTCTTCTCTGCATTAACCACAAGCAACAAAAATGGCCTCTAGATAAAGATGTTTGTAAACAGGACTATTTAGAACAAGAACTTTTAATATTTTTATTAGTCAGAATATTATTCAAGAGAACAGCTTTTAATTGATTTGGACATCAATTCTTGTTGAACATAAAGTCCAACCAACAAGTCTATGTATTAAACTGATTCACCAGTACTTAATGCTATGGTGAGATTCTTGTGCCTGGTAAAACAGTATGATTATATAAACTCTAAAACGTGTAATAAAATTAGATTTTCTCACTGCTGCAACTGTCTTCCCTTCCTTGTGGAGGCAAACCCACTTTAAACATATTACTGACAACTAAAGGACGCGTCTGATTCACTAATTGTTACGTAGCCAAAAATTGCAGACCTCTGCGATTTGGAAATTTTTTTAGGTTAGGTTTTAGGAATTACGTTTTGTTATAAAAATCGTGCATTTACTGCCTTTTAGTGGATTATTTTACAGACAAGTTTTGTTCTGGATATTTAATTTACTCCCCGCTGCACCTTGTGATTCTGACTGCAATATTATTGCTTGTGTAGTTTATGTATTTTTTTTTTGTCATGAGGGGGGGAAAAAAATTAAAATAGCAGCAATCCACTCTGTGACATTTTTCTAAAACGTATTGCAATAAATCGTATTATTGTCATTTGAGGACCTTTTTCAACTAATATAACGGCATAATAACACAATTATATGCCCTCGACCTACCGGGTCAGAGATCTTTGAGGTGGTGTCATTTGGTTGAAATCTAAAAAACTCTTACCCTGTAACGGTCGTGTTTGGCTTTTCAAACCAGCGTTTCTCTGGCTCTCCCTCAGGAGGCTCTCATGTTAGCTTTGAGTATGTGCCTACCTGACACCAGCAGGGCTTCCCCCACCGTATTATAAACCTGACTGGCTTTACTCGCCCCCCCCCAGGCCTAAGAGTCGTTTCTTTATTTTAAATGCATCAGTGTTTGAGAGCAACATAAATGGGTCAGTGAAGTTCCCGTCTGGAAGAAAACCTCCCCGTCAACTAAGCTAACACGCTAGCTGTAATTAGCTTGACGCACACTACGATACCCGGTTAAAGACTGCACCCCTCCTTCACTGAGGAAATGAGAAAGGAGGGGGGCAGATACTGATGCAGCGTACTGAAACCTTTAGTTATCCCGTCTCAGGGAGAGGACACGGAAACACAAGGGAAATAAGCAAGCAAGCATACGCAAATTATCATGTTTATTTTAATTAATCATGTGACTAGAATTTATCATGCGATTGATTTATTGATTATCGCGACACATGGCTTCAGAAAGATTAGTGTTGCAGAGTTTGAACGAGTATTCATTTCACAGGCATTTGTACAGCTTCAAGAAATGTTTTTTTTGCAGATATTGCTAAAACAAACTAAAAGCCAAACTGTAGTTAAGGCTCTAAATGAGGAATGTAGTTTTTCCACTTGTTGAATGGGTAGATATTCTATGTAATGTTAAAGTTTTTTAAACAAGGATGGCAGCGAGTGTTGGTAGAACAGCCCAACAAGCAGCTACTTCCATGCTGACAGCACGACTCGGCTCCAGCGTTCGAGCATAATCGTTCCCTCCAAGGTGTCCGTGACTACAGAGCGAAAACCTCTGACCGCCATGGACACCTGTCGGCTCTACATCACTGCTTAGGACCATCATTGTTTCTCTTTTTTTCCCCCCAGGGATTGAAGGAGGTTTTGATGTGGAGCAGGAGCTATATGAAGAGGATGTAAAGGTGGTCATTTTACCAGACAAACAGGAAGTGACCTCAGAGGACCTTGCCACAATGCCTGATGTTGTCAGAGAGCGGGTAACTGTTTCTGTTGTATTGGAAATTACATTATGTCTTCACAGCTACAACTAATACTAATGTCTGATTGTACACATTACATGTTTTGAGACTCTATTCTCTTAAAATAGGCACATTGAGTCATTATTCATCCAATAATAAAATGTTTTGCTCTAGGCCACAACATGTTTAGCAATTAAGTGACTGAGAACTGTCAACATCGGCTGTTCCTAATGTCTTTGTGCCTCCTCTGCTCTACCTTTTAGGTGTCTCTGTCTATGACGGGCATCATGGCAGCCGACTCAGTGTCTCATACCTTACAAGTTCAACAGTGGGACGGAGAGGTGAGGCAGGAGTCAAAGCATGCTGCTGACCTTAAACAGCTTGACAATGGAGTCAAGATCCCCCCAAGGTGAATTCACAGCTGTTGGTTTAATGAAATTAATCTTTTACCTATTTCAAGTTGTGCATTTTAAGAACACTACCACTTAAAATAACTTTTATAGATTAGCTTTCCTTGACATCGAACCCCGCCCGACAAGCTGGCTCTCCTGCGCACTCGCTTAGCAAAAGACTAGGTGACAGATTTCTGCAATAGATAGATAGATAGCTTTATTTGTCATTTTGTATGCACAAAGTGCGTACAGAATGAAATTTCGTTTGCATACAGCTTGAAAAATCACTCTAGAAATCACTCTAAAGAATGTAGTTGTCGGTAAAATAAATGCTGTATTTTATCATTGCAACACAAAAACAGATCTGAGAAATTCGAAACATAACAGGGAACAAAATAAAAATTGTTTTCCTAACTAGGGCTAATGTTAGCAATAGCTTTATTATTGAAGACTGATGCTCTCAGACTGGAATCACAGAAGTCACACGTTCACTGAACGGGTGAAAATTAAGGAATTAAGTTGCCTGTAAATCCAACCAAACTGGATTAAATTGGAGGAGTAGGTGTTTGTTCTGACTGTGAGCATAGGATCCACTTTTTAAGGCTTTCCTAGTAGAAAAAAAGAGATGGAGACTTGTTAACGTTGAGCTGCAGACGCTGTGTTTTTGGCTTCAAACTTGCTGAAAATGTTAGGTGTTCCAGTGCAACAGGTAATCTGAAGCCTTGTTATAGGTTAGCATGCTAATGAGATGCCACAGGAAGATTTTCCTGAAACCTTTGCATCAATGGTTTTTGAAAATTGTCTTGGTCTCCCCTCCCTCATTGTCTGTGTGTTTTTAGTTTGCCTCAGGCTGGATAATCTTGACTTCAACATTAGCTACTATGTGGTGTAGATGGACGTAAGAGTAGCAAACTTGTGCTCTTTAATAGGGCTGTACGGTTTGGTCAAAAATCAAAATTGTGATATATTTCAACCATAATTGTGATTTAATTTCGACTTTTTTCTGCGTTAACCACAAGCAACAAAAATGCCCTGTAAATAAAGATGTTTGTAAACAAGGACTATTTAAACAAGAAATTTAATTTTTTTTTTTTTTACTAATCAGAATATTCTTATTTAAGAGAATAGCTTGTTGAGTTGGACGTCAATCCTTGTTGAACATAAAGTTCAACAAAAAACAAATCCATGTATTAAACAGTTTGACCGGTACTTAATGCTATGATGGGATTCCTGAAAGTTTATAAAAATGATGATCATATAAACGCAAAAACAAATAATAAAATTAGATTATCTCACTGCTGCAACTCTCTTCCCATCCATGTGGAGACAAATCCACTTTAAACATATTATTGACACCTAATGGACGCCTCTGATCCATTAATTGTTACGTAGCCAAAAATTTCAGACCTGCAATTTGGAAATTGCGTTTTTTTTTTTTTTTATTTCGATTATATTGCAAAAGCAATTAATTGTCCAGTCCTACACTTAGTCTTCAGTTATTTCATACCAAAGACCCAAACCAACTATTTAGTTTCCTGTAGGCGTCTAAAACAGCCTTTTATTACATTTAGCCTTTAAGAAGTTTTTATTTATATTTTTGTGATTGTTACGAGACATGTGAGGGTTTAATCTTCTGTGTGCGCTCCACAGTGGCTGGCGGTGTGAGGTGTGCGACCTGCAGGAGAATATCTGGATGAACCTCACAGATGGTAAAGTGCTGTGTGGCCGCAGGTACTTTGATGGCTCTGGGGGCAACAACCACGCCCTTCTCCATTTCCAGGAGACCGGGTACCCGCTCGCTGTCAAACTGGGAACAATCACTCCTGATGGTGCTGGTAAGCAGAGGACACAGTCATGATGGTGGAAGTTATTGATGGGGGAGCATATAATCAGTGTTTTATGGATGATGTTTACTTTGCATGTCTTTAATTGTGTAAACAAGGGATGCAACAAATGGTAATTTTTCTCACCATCTAAACAATCATTCATTTACCCAGTTAATATATAATTTCTGTGGATTCACCCCCTGAGAGAATAGAAAAGGCAGTTTAATGCTTTATTGGCTTGTAAACTACCTCAGATCAGGTGAAGCATGAACTCTGCAGTAAGTCACGTCCAAGATAAACTGGATTATAACTGGATTAGATCTCAGCATTAATGTTGTGGTATTGTTAGTGTAATTATTGGGAGGGGCCATATCATATTTCAGCTTCTGTGTATTCACAGCCTACCAACCAGGGTTATATCTGTCTAGTTGGGAGCTCTGTCACTTCCTTATTTATAGATAATAAAGTCATAGAAAATGGTGAAAAATGTAATGATGGGGGTGGGGGGTTAAAAATGTGGGTTAATCATGATCACCATCGCAGTATTTTAGGATTAATATCACAATGACGTGTTTTCCTGATTCCATGTGCAATCCTAGCAAAAAGATTAACAATACAGATAAACGTATTTACTCACCGCTGAAGAATATTGATCGGTTCTGTCTCAGAGTGCTTCAGCATGTTGTTGCTCAAGGGTTTGCTCCACCAAGCTAAGGTCCCAATATGTATTAAGTTGGTGTACCATACCAATCCAAAGTCTCTAGAAAGTCCAGTGCTGGGTTTATTTTTTATTTTTTTAGGTGCTTATGTGTTACAGTGGCTCTGCTGTTTAAGGAAAGCGCTGCTTTCAGCTTTCTGCCCCACTTCAGAGCTTTTAGGCAACGGGGAATCCTCTTGATGTGAATCTCAACCTTCTTTTGTGCATTGCAGTTCTAAAAAGATTTGTGGTTTTACATGATGGCAGTGATACTCTTCAACATTTTTTACTATATAGATCAGTTGTGACTTTTTTCCAGGTTTTTCTTTTGAATAAAGTCTAAACATTTCTCCCACATTCCCAACGTTTACTTTATCTCTCGGCACATATTTTTTATTTATTTCTTAACTTCTGTGCTGCCGTGTCTGTAGCTCTGTTGTTGGATCGGCGACTGTGGCGCCCACTAGTGGTAGGATGTCTTAAGCAGCCTCTTAAGCCAAATTTTAGCTCTTAAATGAAAGCAAAAACTATCTGAGACAACTCTTAACTCAGAAATTTGTTAGTTGGACACATGTAAGTCAAGACACTGCTATATATATATATATATATATATATATATATATATATATATATATATATATATATATATATATATATATATATATATATATATATATATATATATATATATATATATATATATATATATATATATATATATATATATGCCAGGTCAGCTAATAGTTGCAGCACTTATGCAGACTCTATGCATTTCTATGCAACTACTCTACCCTCTGAGCCACAGTGCAGCTGTCTGTACCTGCAGACAGATGCACAGAGGACTTTGCCTATCGAGCTGTTTATCGATGTATGAGTGTGTTTGTGTTGTTGTGTGTTTGGCTGAATGTGGCGATAGTATACAACTCTTTGAGTGGTCTGTATGACTACTATAAATTAGCATTGTTCTCAGTTTGCACCTCTGTTCTGTTTGTCCAGATGTGTATTCATATGATGAAGATGACATGGTGCTGGATTCCAAGCTACCAGAGCACCTAGCCCACTTTGGCATCGACATGATGACCATGGAGAAGGTAAGTTCTGTGAGAAATGGACTCCAGAAACGAACGTTGTCCGACCAACAGAGGCGTTCATTTTTCTGTCCGATTTCCAATTTTCCTAAGTCAATTTGAGTCGTTGCAGACAGAGCGATTTCACGACCAAAGTGTGACAAATTTAGTCAGATAATAGACCGGGTTCTTCCTGGTACTCATTGGGACCGATGGGGCTTGCTTTCCCTCATGAAGTACCCACAGATTTTTGTTTTCTTCGATTTTTAAATGGACGTACAATTTATCTGCACTTCCAGTAACACAGAAAATACTGAAACCAGTAAATTTAGCTGTAAATAACCTGCTTTAAGCCCGTAGGTTGTGTGGTCACGTCTTGTTTTGGTGTTTTACAATTTGAATTTCCACATATTCTGTGTTCAGTTTGTGTAGTGATACTAAAATGATCTTTTGAAACAGTCACATCTCTGTTTTACATTTGGCCACTTTCTCAGATTTCACAGGCACCTGTGTTTTCTGAATCCCAGCGGCTTTTAATTTCCAGCTGCTTCTCTTATGCAGAGCACAGATTGCACTAATGTCTACGTCTAAGATCTGCGTGCCTCTCGCTGTGCGCCGTAATGTTGTTGTTCTCTTGCTGATATATTTCTTCAGGTGCCTAATGATGCTGAACAGACGGTCTGTAGGAGATGTTACAATGTAGCAGCAGCAGGCATATTCCAGCTCTTTGTGCTGCGATTTTAAAAAAAGTTTGACGTTCTGTCCCAGGGTTCCTGCGGATCCTTAAAGTCTTAAAAGTCATTGAATTCTGTAATATAAAACTAAGGCCTTAATTGGCATTAAAATGTCTTAAATCAGTCTTTCTTAGGTCTTAAAATTGTTACCAGGTCATAAATAGGATTTTATTTTTGTAATCCTTACCAAACAGTAAAATAATTGATACAATTATATTTTTTTTAAATTTACCGAACGGTTCAATGTAACCGTTATTGGTTCCATCCCGATAGCGGAACCAATAAAAACTGTTGTGGCCGGACCATAGCTGTGAAAAAGAGTTGGCGCTGGTTATGTTGTGGGTTTTTAAAACTGATTTATATTTTTTTTTTTTTTTAGTAGGGAACAAAACAAAGTTTGTGAATTCAGTTCAGTAGTTGTTAAAAATATATCTGTAATTTGTGTGTTTTTTAGCTTTCTTCCTATATGGAATGTTTTTCAAAATCTTTAACATGTCTACTGAGCCAGAAAGTAATGGTTTATGTTAAAATAAACATTTGGGTGAAGTTGTCGCAACCAGGTTTATCTTGTTTATCGTGAAGTTGGTCTTAACTTTTTATTTCAAGTGGCATTAAAAAGTCTTAAAAAGTCTTGAATTTAACTTGCCTTATGCTGTAGGAACCCTGTGTCCACTTTGGTAGTTATTTTACGTCTCTGAACTCTCTGCTTTCAGACTGAGCGGACAATGACGGAGTTGGAAATCGCTGTGAACCAGCGGGTGGGGGAGTGGGAAGTGATCCAGGAGTCTGGGACCACCCTGAAGCCCCTGTTTGGACCCGGTCTGACTGGTATGAAGAACCTGGGAAACAGCTGCTACCTCAATTCTGTCATGCAAGTGCTCTTCACCGTCCCAGACTTCGAGAGCACGTCAGTAACTCCCACCCTCCCTTGTCTTTTCCTGGTTATACTCTCTCAGTGCTGAATAGTTGACTGACATGAAATTATCACTTTTAAGATCTTGAATGGTGGATCAGATCCTTTACGGCCTGCTTTAAGTTCTTTTAGACACTATTGATTTTTTTTTTTTTTGCTTTCTTCCCTTGGTACTTATCCTTTTGCAGGTACGTTTCTAACATTGACAAGATCATCAACGAAGCACCGAGTGACCCAACCCAGGATTTCAAAACTCAAGTGTGAGTGTGTTCGTTATGTATAACCAAGTAGGGCCGGGTGTCGATTCAGATTTCAACAATCGATTCGATTCCGAATCTCAAATTGGATTGCTGGTATTTAAAAACCTGAATTACATGACAGTGTAGTTATGCAACACTTTAATATTGGTATTATATCAATATTCAACAGCAAGTTAATAAAGTAGTGGTAGATAACGGTTATGCCTCTCCCTGCGTTCACACACATATTGTGGGGCAGAAGACCCAAACAGACCAGGGTAGAAAACAAGGGATAACAGAGAAATCTACAGCTGCTGTTTGAGCATTAAACTGGTGCATTATTCATTTTTTACCCCTCAGAATGGAGTGTGAGCCGGAAATTCAGGGGAAAATACTTTTGTTAATATATTTTTTAATTGATCTTTGGTTATATGAATCGATCTTTAGGAAATAATATGAAAATCGATTCAGCAGTGGAGAATCGATTTTTATTAATATTTTTTTAAAGCTCCTGAATTGTCTGCAATTATCTTTAAGCAGAGCAGCAAGAATTAAGAAACTATGTTAGACCAGCTAGTTCAGGAAAAGGAAAGCACTTGCTTTTGTAGACATCTTGGCCATTTAGCAGTTTATGCAAAGCTGTCTTTCAACAAATATTTTCTTGTTTTCATCAATTCCTACATTTTTTTTTTTTACATCAGCTTAACAGAAACGACAGAGTTTGGTGTGTGTGCTTTAACTTTAAACAATCGTTCCTCCTTATATGAGCGCCCGTACTGATGCATGCTGGGTGTGCATCGATGTCTGCTTTGTTCCTCAGAGCCAAGCTCGGTTACGGCCTGCTGTCAGGAGAGTACTCCAAGCCTGCTCCAGATCCTGGAGATGAAAATGGGGCCTCTGAACCCAGGGTGAGAAGGAAATCTTAAATTCAAAGATTCCAGATGCTCATTTAGGATTTAGAAATAAAAAAATAAATAAAAATTAAGCTCTGAACCAATCAGGTTTTAATAACCGTTTGTGCTTTTCCTTCAGGGCGACCAGATTGGGATCGCACCGCGAATGTTTAAAGCACTTGTTGGCCGGGGCCACCCAGAGTTTTCTACCAATCGACAGCAGGATGCTCAGGAGTTTTTATTGCACTTCATTAACATGGTGGAGGTAAAGCTGCTCTCATTTCCCCCCCTTCCTTTAATCCTCAGCTTCCCCGTTAAATGAACCTTTTCTCTCGCAGAGGAACTGTCGCTCCGGGCCCAACCCATCTGAAGCCTTCAGGTTTCTGGTGGAGGAGAAGATAGTTTGTCAGCAGTCACAAAAAGCCAAGTACACACAGCGGGTGGATTATATCGTACAGCTGCCGGTGCCCATGGACCAGGCGACAAACACAGGTGAGATGCTGATGGGCCTCAATGTCACTCTTAAATCTTCAGTTTTAAATGCATCCATCAAATCCAGATGCAGTGTTAGTCATTATTTACGCGATACAGGTCAATATCAAGTCTATTCTTAACCCTTTAAAGCCGACTTAGAAAGTCCCAAGTGCTCTAAATGTGACGTTTTAGGTTTTTATTTTTTTTCCAACATTATCTTTATTGATTTCTTTTAACAATACTTCCAGCAATATACAGAACATAAGTGTACTCTCACATTAAGGGAAAAGGTCAGGGTAGTTGACTATTGTCCAACATTCAGCTTGACTCTTCTTGCATGTAAGATCGTTACGGGATGTTTTAAAGCAACACTTATTATATACAGAGCATGTAAAAAAGAAAACAGAAAAACAAAAACAGAAACACTCCCCCAACCCCAAATCCCCTAAAAGAAAAACAGAAAAAGGTTCCAACAATAATGGTTTCTCTAATTTCCAAAAGATTAGCCCAAATTGTTTCAGTAGTCTACAGAAAATATAAACTCAAATGTATTGTTCAGAGTAGAATAGTCGGGTATACAAATAACGAAAGTTATTTCAGGACACTCCAGGAGATCAACTGCCACTATAATCCACCCTCAAAATCCCTCTCATCCATGTTTTTTATATATTCCAAAAAAGGACTCCAAATGTTTTGAAATAGCGACAATTTCCCCTTTTATAATGAAAGTAATCTTTTCCATTGGCAAAGTTATGGATATTTCTTTAATCCAATTAATGAATTTTGGTTTACTGGTACTCTTCCATGAAAGTGCTATAACTCTTTTCGCAAGTAATAGACATAGATCCATGGCATTAATAATTTTCCTGGATATATGATGTCTGTTTGGGTATAATCCTAGAATAAACAATTTGAGATCAAAAGCTAGTTTTATACCTAGTATAGTTTCTAGAGCTTGTTTAATCTCCTACGTTTTTAGATTTTTAAGTAGTTTTATGACTTTTCTGACTCCCAGACGAGCTTCAGGAGGCGGAGCGCCGCCGTGAGGAGGGGGATTCATCAGCACAGACGGTGCGAGCACAAATCCCATTCTCCGCCTGCATGGCAGCTCTCAGCGAACCCGAGATGCTCACAGACTTCTGGAGCTCGGCCGTGCAAGCCAAGACCTCTGCTACCAAGTATGAAGCAGCCTCACATTAACCTGACAGCGATGAGCTAGAAGAAGGTTTAATGCGTCTTTATCTGTGTCATCTCTTCTCATCTGCCAGAACAACCCGCTTTGCCTCTTTCCCTGACCACCTGGTTATCCAGATTAAGAAGTTCACCTTCGGCCTTGACTGGGTGCCTAAGAAACTGGGTGAGCAAACATAAGCATAAACCCTTTTCAGCTCAAGTATGCATATTTTAATTAGTTTGGAAAGTTTTGAGACAGAACAAGAAGGCTCAGCAATAGACGGTGGTGAATGCTTACAGTTTCCAGACAACTCCTACTTCTTGTTCCAGTTTCTGGAACTGATTGCTTATTGGAAGTGGATGTTTATCGGCTAGTTTGCCGTTCGTTTTACAGTCACAAAAGCTCGCTTAGGTACGTTTTCTGCCTGCGGTGCATCACAGGAAATGCATAGTTTGGTGATGCTGATACTGGAAAAATAGCGTCATGGGAACTTGTTTGTTTGGATGAATCAGATGTGCAGTAAAAACATCTGTTAGACGTCAGTTATGGTAAAATATTCATAGATCACTAACATGATACTATTTTGGGTTCTAATTTCTAAGAATATATTCAGTCTTTGTAATTTATTTATCTTTTGAAACTATTTTGCCCCTTTTTTTTGGCTTATACAATTTATTTTTTAAGATGAAAAACTTCAGTAATTAACATAGACAACATCCTGTTCAAACCAGGGTTGGTATTTATTTCGTATTTAGCCCTCTTTCGGCAGATTATAAAGCTTTGCTGCAAGATAATTTGCTGACTGGGCACAAAAACATATCAAAGGGTGTACTCTGTGGAGACAGAACCATAATTTAACTTAGTGGCCTATGTGCGAAATGTTTTCAATGCCAGAAAATGAACACCGGATATTACCCTGAAGAGACTGAAGAGAAATGTATTGTGGGCAGCATCATGCTTTCTGGCCAAGAAAGCTGCTCAGAGGTGATGAGAAGATAAATTAAGCTAAAGACAGGAAAGAAAACCCCTTAATGGTTGTAAAAGCTATAAGACTGGGCTGGTGGTTCATCCTCCACAGACAGATGAACTACAACCCTGAACAATGTGATAGTTTAGATCAAAGCGTATTCCTGGGTTAAAATGTCAAAGTCCAGTCCTACGTTCAACCAGGAATCTGGGGAGAGGCCTGAAAAAGTATGTTTAGCAAGTTTCTTCTTGTTTTGTTAAAAAAAATGATCATCTATCATTAAACTTTAAAATAATGTACTGGTTGGTGCTGGTTTGTGACCTAAAATCCCCGTTTGTTGTTGTAATGTGAAAACATTTGAAGACCTTAGCAAGGCACTGCTGTCTTGCAACCAACCGTCTGATTCCCAGTTTCTCAGAGAGGGGAGGATTCCCAATCCCCAACTAATCACTTTGCATTTTCCCTTTTTATGATGCATAATCAGTGAGAATGCTATACAGCATTCTCACTGATTGTTTTCCTGTTTTTCTTTATTATTATTATTCCGTCGGCGTCTAACTACTCCCGCATACTTCAACCGATTTCAACAATTTTGGTATCAAAACGTTCGGCTCGTTCCCGACATGCCTGCTATATCTCATGGTTATGCTAACTTTTACACTTAAAATATTTCACTTTTTGTGCGTTTTTTTTTTTTTTTTTTGGCTGTTCCCATTAAAATCAATGCAAATTGATACAAATTTCTTCACATTCTTCCAATTCTTTCAATTCTTCCAATTCTTCTAATTGTTCTAATTCTTCAAATTTTCAATTTTTGAATTTTTTTTCAAATTTTTCCAACTTCTTCAAAATTTTTTATTTTTTCAAATTCTTCAAATTTTTCACATTCCTTCACATTTTTTCAAATTCTTCACATTTTTCACATTCCTTCACATTTTTTCACATTCTTCTATTTCTTCTAATTATTTTTTTTTCAAATTCTTCACATTTGTCACATTCCTTCAAATTTTTTCAAATTATCAAATTTTTCACATTCCTTCACATTTTTTTTCACATTCTTCTATTTCCTCTAATTACATTTTTTTCAAATTCTTCAAAATTTTCAAATTCTTCAAATCTGATTTCAATGTTTTTCAGCTGTTTTTTCCTCTTCTGCATCTTCTGCTCAAATCATTCTGCCGATTAGCATTCTCACTCGCTGTTACTCAGGAACAGCTTTTTCTAGTTCATTTTTATTGTCCAGGTCACTCCTTTCTGAGTTAACTGTCTACATTTAGAGGAAAATAGGAGCTTGAGTTGTTAAAATATTTCCACTGAACCTGAAGTATTTATTTCTTAGAGAAGAAGTAGTTTAAACTTACTGAATTTCTCTGCACAGATGTCAGCATCGACGTTCCCGACACCCTGGATCTGAGCGCGCTGCGTGCCACCGGCCAGCAGCCGGGGGAGGAGCTCCTGCCAGAGGTGGCCCCACCCCCACTCATGACCCCAGATGTGGAGGTCAAAGGTATCCTGGGTTCGCATGGCAACGAGGACGACGACTCTCTCTACTCCCCACTGCTGTGTCAGTCTGTCTGTCGTTTCTGCTCTGTTCCCGTCTGCTGCCGCCGCGTATTCGTCCTCACTCGTTTTCCTTCTTTTCCTTTTCTCCTCTTTTCTGTTTTCATGAGTCCGTCCGTTGTCTTTTTAGTTCACTTTCTTTAAAATTATTTAATTTTAAATCAAAAGGAGACTCTTTAAGTTCAGGGTATTCTTTTTTTTTTTTTTTTTTTTTTTACCAATTTATTTATTTATTTTACATCTTTTATTTAGTCATTTGTTAGTTTGGAGAAATATAAACTAGCACATAGAATGTTCATTAAATACATCCCAGTAATTCAACTGTTTCCTGTCAACTGTATCTCAGCTCCGGTCCTCGATGACTCCACTGTGTCCCAGTTGTGTGAAATGGGTTTTCCAGTGGAGGCCTGCAGGAAAGCGGTCTACTACACTGGCAACACTGGAATCGATGCCGCCATGAACTGGATCATGAGCCACATGGACGACCCTGGTGTGTAGAAACTAGGAGTCTTCCAGGGAACATTTCCAAGTTTAATCGTTAATCTGCGTCCATGTTTCTGTCTCCCGGTGGTCTGCAGACTTTTCGGCACCCCTTGTATTGCCAGGCAGCAGTTCTGGACCCGGGACCACTCCGACAGAGAGCCTCTCTGAGGAACATCTGGCAACGATCGTCTCCATGGGCTTCAGTCGAGATCAGGCAACCAAAGCGCTCCGAGCGACGGTAAGAATCACATGGTCCATTTTTAAAAAGGAAACTGACCGCATGTCTTCATTTGGAGACTTTGGCTGGAAGCGTTGATATGTGACCAGATTTAATGCACATAAAGGGAAATTAATGTTTAACAGCTTTCAGTCTTCACTTTCTAGTAATGTGTTAAACTGCTCAGGAGAAACTTTTCCTGAGTTTCTAGCTGTAATTTTCTACCTTTATGTACATATTTAATAATACATTCTATTTGTGTAGCGCTTTTCTAGATACTCTGACTCTTTACAAAGGTGCAGCAATAAAAAAAATTCACTCATTTTCAGTCCACATCTTATTCCTGACTACGTTGTATATATTTTATTGTTTTGAATTTAATTACATAAAACAAATATTTTGAAATGGCTTTTTATCAAAAGCAAACCAGAAAGCGCTTCATAGCACAAAACCATGACATAAAATGTTGAACTAACGTATAACAAATGGAGAAAACATAAAAGCAGAAATGCGCTGACCACCAGGTAAGTTCTGATTTCTGATTTTGTTTCAGGTCTGACTCGCTGATTCTGACTTTAGAAACTATAAAAGAGAAAAATGTTATGCATCTCTGATCAAAGTAGTAGTTTAAAATCACTCAGAAGTTAAAGGGTAACTCACCCCCAAATTTACTTTTTTTGTGCTAATAAAGTGTAAACATGGCTGTGTAATATTGCTGCTTACATTTCTCAGTTGTTATTTTTCACATTTGTTGAAATCCTGCTTTTGTTTCTAAAACCAGCTGTGTAGCGCCCCCTCATGTTTGACGAATGAACTGCATTTGAAGTTGAAATCGGTATTTGTATTGACTCAAAAGTTACTGTGAGTCACCCAGAAAAAATTACGTCAGTATCTCTGCGGCTGCTGGTTATAAGCAGCTCCGTCTCGTACGCCTCCGTAGCGACTTGGAAAATTGAGCTTTGCAATCTTTCTATCGATTTTCAGGTTAATGATTTATTAGCTTAACATTCGGTTAGTTAGTTAATTCAGCGTTTTTATACCTTATTCTTGTTGCCCAGACCGCCCAGCCCTCACCCCTGGTCTCTGATAATTTTTCAAATATTAGATGAGGGCAGAGCAAGGACCTGGTACCCTTTAAAGGAAATACAAAACTGCACATTTATACATGAAAGCATTTGTTCAACATTTTATCTGATTATTATTATTTTTATTATTATTTGAAGGCCGTAAACATACGTGTGGTTGGTTGGTGTCATCACTGTTCAAAAATGGTGGAAATCATTCGTTTTTTAATGTAGATCTTTCAGTATTTTACCTGCAAATTACCGATTAGAGGCAACCGAAGGACAATTGAGCAATTCCAATACCAGTACCAGGGGGCGGATTATTGTATTTCTAAACAAAATAACCAGTGCACAATGAAACATGAAAACATAGAAGAAGCAGCCGTAAAACCGCAGTAAAATAGAAACCCCTAAATATATATATATCTTTGAGCTGAATAGTTGCCATATTTTATTGTATAATCCACATTTGGAATGCTAAGGGGTATAATCGGGTAGGGATGAGGTTATTTATTGATCATTTGCTAAAGCAAAGTCACCAGAAACTCTCTAGAAGCCATTCGTAAGAAAGAGAAAATGCTGAGAAAATGACAGAAGAACAGGACCAGTGTTGTGTGGCAAAGGATCAGTGGTGTAGATCTTAATATGATGGTTCAAAACCCACGTTTGAATGGAGAATAATGAAAATTGTGCAGCAATGAGTGTCTCAGTTTAACAATGAAACACAGAGGAGGATCTGTCAGGGCTTTAGATCTGCGTTAGGCAGTGGTCTGCATTTACAAAGCGTTTGGATAACAAACATGTTGGCATTTTTTGGGTTGAGGTAGAGATTTTGACTATCTTAGATATCTTAATATTCAAGAGGCTTTGTAATACTTTTTACTTAACACATCTGTTGCAGAGTAATGTCCTGGACCGCGCAGTAGACTGGATCTTCTCTCACCTGGACGACCTGGAATCCATGGACGTGTCTGAAGGTGGGCGCTCAGCGGCAGAGAGCGAGGGCGGGAGGGACCCCCCACCTGGACCTCGCGTCAGGGACGGACCAGGAAGTGAGTTCATGAGCGAGTGGCGATCACATTTACCCGTCATCTCACACCCCACGCACTTTATCTTTATGTAAACTATCGCACAGAAGTTATAGCTGGACGTTTGCTTTCTTCCTGTTTAGAGTACGAGTTGTTTGCTTTCATCAGTCACATGGGGACGAGCACCATGTGTGGCCACTATGTCTGTCACATCAAGAAGGACCAACAGTAAGTTGTTTATGCATGTTTCCAACTTTCAAAGGTTGTTTCATACGACTAAACGTCAGGTATTAATGGGCCCATTTGAATATAATTTGGTTTAGTGACAAATGAAATATAATTTCATTTGCCACTAAATCTATAAAGTGAAACTCACATTTTAATGTGTAATATGTTGCAAAATTGGGTCTAACAAGGTAATTAGTAAACTGGAAAGAGATAGTTTGGATACGTGCTTCCAAAAACAGAAAAACGTGTCCAACAGTAGGCAGAAAAAATTATTTCAACTGCATATACATTTATAAGCATATTCACAAATAAACATTTGCACACAGCATGATGCTAAAGGAGCTGGCTGTTCAGAGAGTCACATCCAAACATGTTGATAGAAAGTTGAGTGGAAGGAAAAAGTGATTTTGGTAACCACACCAGAGAGGATTGTGGAGCGAAACCCATTCAAGAGTTTGATGGACATTTACCAGGCGTGACCTGCAGGTGGCGTAATGGTTTCAAGAACCGCCGCACACAGACGATCAAGGAATGAAGTCTGCTGTTAAAACAGCAAATTTTTTTTTACTTTTCAGTTATTCCATCTACCATTATATTCAGTCATTACACACAGACTGATATATTTCAAGTGTTTATTTCTTTTAATTTTGATAATTATAATTGACAGCTAATGAAAACTCCCCAAATCTGTGTGTAATGAACAAATAGTTTACAAGTTTCACTTTTTCAATGGAATTACTGAAATTTTTGTTTTCATGATATTCTTATTGTGACCAGCACCTTTATACTGTGCAGACAAACTTTTAATTAGGTGGACATTATTATTTAAAAAAAATTTTAAATGTAAAACCATTTTTGAGAAAGAATTTGTTTTTTTTTGATAGCTGTAATTCTTAATTATGTAAATTAACTCAGGTATTCACTTTAAATATTTGTCTGTTTGGCATAAGTCTATACAAGTTGTATTTTTTTTAATGAATTAGCCTGCTCAAATAAATTAACTTGTTAATCATATTAAAATTATTTAAGATGCATCATTACTGAGATTCTTGTGTAAATATTTTTTAATTTCCTCGTCTGGGTTAAAATTGGACAAGTTATGTCAATATTAAGGTGATACAGCAGGGGGCGCCATAGTTCACATAAAAAAAAAATCCTCTGATTCACTTTAGATTTAAAAGTTGTTTTTTTTTATCTGCCTACATACATAAGTGCTTAAAAACTGTTACATTTGTGGTTTTCTGTACTTGCAAACGCATCAGCTGATCTTATTTTCCAAAATGATTCATTTGGTGATGAACAGATTGTTTCATGAGTCTGTTTTTTTTTTCCACAGATGGGTCATCTTCAATGATCAGAAGGTCTGTGCTTCAGAGAAACCTCCCAAAGACCTGGGCTACCTGTACTTTCTACCGTAGAGTGGCCGACTGAGGCGGAGCAGCGTTTCACTTCAGGAGGAGAAGAAGACGAAGACGACTGCGCCATCAAACCACAAACAACAGCAAGCTCTTACAAATGCTCTGGCACGCTTCACAACTGACAAACATGTAAATAAGGAAGTCTTTCAGATTGCTTATAAACAGTTAAATAAATTGGTGCAAATGTACAGATAAGTGTTGTTGGGGGGTTGTATGTGTGTGTTGCTGTTCCTCTGTATCCACTGATAAATAACCACAGGCCTGTGTGAGCATCCACTCAGGTTGTCACCAGAGCAACTTTGACTTAAAGCCAGAACTAATCCAGACCTGATAAAAGCACGAGATCCGGGGTCTGCTCTGAAAAAAAAAATGGTCTCATGATTGGGAAAACTTGCTTGATGGAACAAACACTCCAAACATCGACTGACTTCGGACCGCTGAGCTCATGATTGACAAGTTTACGCTAATCTTTCCCGACTATTGATCTCCACTGCCATCAGTAGTCACTGCCTGTATTCGTTAAAACATGTCGCTCTTCAGGCCCGTCTTCTCGTTTGACTGGGAAATCGCACCGCTCTAGTTAGACTCAACCTCCCCTACCTGTTTAAGTGCTACAAACACTCGTAGGGGAAAAAAGAGAAAAGTTATAAGAGTAAAAACACCAAATCAACATGTTTTCCTTAAGCGTTCGGTGAGGGTGATTCTTGGGTGACTTGTGTTTTATTTTGTTATTTTCAAAACGAATGCTTTGTTACTTCTGCTGTGAAAAATAAAGGTTTTTCCTCTCCGTCGATCTTGTTCTTCGGTTTGTTGCAACTCCAGCTCGTTTATTGCTTGCTTCCCTGGGAAGTCAGAACATTTTCTCGTTTCCCCTTTATGAAAGTGGGGAACATTTTTTGTGAAAATAAAGCAATAATTTTAAATAGTGTTTTTAGGCTCCCTGAGCTCTTTGAGAACAGTTTAGCGAGTGCCAGGCCTCCGTTGTGAGAAAACGGAGGCATAAGTAGCAAACCCACAGAAAGCTGGGGTTTAGATTGGCCCACAGCAGCTTTCCAAGTGCTGCTTTCTCTTCAGAGCTCTTCCGCCTTCTTCACTTTCTGCATCCCTGCACACTTGTTTCGATGAACTGAGTTACTGAGAGGATGAAACGAGGGTTTTGAGCCTCAACAACAGCATTAAAGACAAGAGAAAGTTGGATTTAAGGTGAGATCTCAATCAAAAATGTTTAATGCTGTTTCTCGATTCGCTTTTTTTCCGTTACAGACTTTGACTGAGGATGGAGCAATTTGAATAATGTTTTGTTTGTACTGTGTTTTGTTTGATGACGTTTCCGTACCGGATGCAACTTTAAAATGCATCATAGAGCGATTTTAAAACCACACACCATATGTGTTTTAAAAAAAATATGTCTAAGCATTATATTTTCAGACCATTTCTACATTTTTAAGAAAAGCCAGCATGTGTCACATGTTTTAATGTACAAAAGAAATAGAGAAAGGAAGGAAGTAGAGAGGAGCTTGGTGGTTAGAGCTCACATGCTTGGTAAGGTGCTCAGAAACAGTAGCTGCATGTCTGTAAAATAGAAAAAAGGGTTTGCTTTCACGCCCTGAACTAGGGCGTCACTATATTAAAACAATACAGATGCTAAGAAAGGTGCTTGATTCAATTTTCTGTACCGCAGCAACGTGTTTTTGAAGGCACAGGATTATTTCTGGTTAAGAGCAAAAAATATTCACATAATGACAAATGTAACTATAATTTTCTTCATTATGGCAAAACCAACAAGTTGGGGAAACATTTCTATGGAGGACTGAAATTAATAGAATTTAAAATAAAAGCAGTAAAGTACAACTTGCCCAAGGACTAAATAAATACAATTAAAATGTACCATTCAGTTTAAAAATGAGAACTTAAATTTTTGTTTTTTCTTTTATTTGCTTTTTGTGGCTCTTATTTCCCCCTTGAATTTTCTTACAGATCTGTCCCCGCCTACTTTGTGCTCGCCTTTAGCCCCAAAAACAACCATAGAGGGCTGAGCAGATAGCAAACGGAGCAGATTGTCTGAGTTGATCGCGCGGCAAACACACGTTGAGCGAGCGTGCTAATCTCCCTGTCAGTATAGTATAGAAGTATACACTGCAAAAACGGATCTGAAAAGTAAGTAAAATGTTCTTAAAGTTAGTGTATTTATCCTTTATTTGAGCAGGTCATTAAGACTATCTGCCAATGGAATGAGTATTTTTACCCCTAAAATAAGAGAATTTGACATCCTGCACTTGAAATAAGATGGAGATGAATTGTTCCTATTTTAATTGCAAAAATCTTATTCCACTGGCTAATCATCTTATTTACCTGCTCAAATCAAGGACAAATACACTGATTTTAAGACCGTTTTACTTAATTCTAGCTCCGTTTTTGTAGTATAGTTATGGTGAGAACGGATCTGCACACAACTTCCTTCTGCTTGACCAATAGTAGCTGACCCAACAAAGGACAACCTACCTTATTTGCACAAAGAGCCAGAAATGCATAGGGAAAAAGTAAAAATGGAGACAGAAGAATTTAAGGAGATGACATGAAAATAAAAGGATAAGTAAACTCAAGGGGGAAATAACGCATCTACGCCACTATTCAAAAGTTTGGCCATTCAATGGCTTTTCCTCATTTTTATGACTTTCTATATTGCAGATACATAGAGAAGACATCAAAACTGTGACTAAGAAGTACTTAGAATTATGTATCAAACAGAACTGTGTATAACTAAAAGAAAAACGTGAAAAAAACTGTCAAATTAAAATCATATGCTTAAATATGTTTGAAAGAAATGGAGAAGAAATATGAAGGTCAATTAAATTGTAAAACATGAAAAGTAACTGGGATATTTAAAAAAAACTAAATTGCATTATTTCTCTTTTTTAAAATAACTATATATTTCTGTCAGTTTTGGTCCTCCATACTTTCAGGTTCTGGATTATATAATTGAAGTGTCACTTCCCTGTTTGGAAAAACAGGGATATTAACCAGATAGTGTGTTAATATCCTGTATGGATTATGTACCTTTTCCTTTAATCAGTTATTTCATAAAAAAAATGCATCTTTAGGTGTGTGCTTCCAGTTGCCTGTGAATTTTCTGATGAAACAAACAACTTTTATTATTGAAGACATTACTCTGTGTCGTAGCGCTTTTAGCGTCGTTCAGCATTTAGTTTGTCTTGTGCGTCTGGAAACTTCCTTCAAACACTTTCGTGTTCATGTTGTCGACAAAGAATGTCGCATATTTCCTTCTGGTTGTTCTCATGTTAGCAAAGTTTCAAACTTCCAGCAGCAAACCACTATAATGGAGAAGCTGCAGGCTTGATTATGTCGAGGCATTGATTATTTTAACAACCCTAATTTCTGAACTGCTGCTTTTATGTTCTTTTCTTTTCATGATTTGTTTTAAGATCCAGCGGCCAGAATGAAGACAGTCATCCTGTTTGGGTTGGGTGAGTCGGTTTACAGCGCAGGTTTCAAATCCTCTGAAGCTTAAACTAACAGTGTTTAACTTTAAATTTGATTTGATTCTCTTTAGTGCTTGGAGCGCTCTCTGCTGCAGGCAAAGTTTACTTTGCAGAGGTTGGGCAGAAAGTCAACTTACAGTGTGGCGTTAATAGCTTCAAATCTGTAGTGGAATGGATTGATCCTGATAAGAAAACAGTGAGAATAAATAGGAAAAGGGGTTTCCCTTCCAAAGGTACAAAATTAACCACATCAAAATACTTTGACACATTGTTGAATTTGTATATTATTAAAGACATAACTGTGCAACGTGTATGTTCCCTGTACTAGGACAAAGTCAAATTGCATCAAGGGTACAGATACGACGAGACACAGACCTGGAAATATCCAATGTAAAGGAATCAGATTTTGGGGAGTTCACTTGTAAAGTGGATGGTAAACCCTATAAACACACGCTGGTCATGGTGTCAGGTAAGTAGCAGATCCAAGAAAAACAACAACAACCTGTTAGCAGCAGCACACACGACTATATTAATATGTTAAAAGTAGAACTATTGAATGAAAGGCACATCGAAGGATGAACAAAGTGGGAATATCACACTTGTTTCTCTTTTTAAACAAGTCAGTTTTAGAGGGGAAAAATTTTGTAATGGTTGTACCTAATAGCATTTCATTAATGGGTAGTGACCACAGCACTGTTATAAACTGAAGATTGCGTTAGAGAACAATTTCGGAATAAGAGCAGAAGCCAAAGAAAAGTTCACCAATGCAATATTTAAATTTCTCTGCCATGTGAAAGTCTTTAAGTCTTTATAATTTTTCCAAACACACTAGTTGAAAGTTTTTCATTTCGTTTCTGTGCCTTACAAATATCTGCTGCAAAATAACATTCTAGCGTCTTGTTCTCACACGTTTGGATTTTAATTTGTGCTCGAACATCTCAGCCTCCTGGCTTCTGGAGTTTAGCAGCCTTTCATGATGGGTTATTCTTATTTACACAGAAAATAATTGATACCATAATGTTTTTGGGGTGCTGATAATATCAATTGTCTAAGTGTCAACAGTGGTACAGGGGTTTAAGCATCTTACTTTCATCCCTAGATGGTTAAGCATTCATTGAGTATAGTAAGTATAAAAAAGGATTTAAAAATTAAAAAACAAGAGTACTCTGTCCATAGTAGTACAGAGTGTGTTTTACACCCTTTATCCCAATAAATAGACACTATACAAGTCAGGGCTGCATTATAAGTATTAAACCAACCCCATAGATACTCCAGGGCTTGGTGTTTTATAAGATACGCTTAATTTCTTTATGTTTGGAATAGATTAGAAAGACCTTTATCCTCCCACTGAGGGGGAAATTCGAGTGTAACAGGGACAAAAACAAGTAGACAGGAGACAGAAGACTTACAAGATTATATAATATGAACGTTTTAAAAGTTAAGATGCACAGCAGAAGAGGAAGAACATATCAGAAAGGAAAAAAAAAATAAATAATAATTTATTCATAAACAATGAGGCATATTCAGACATATTCATATTCAAAAATGAGAAATTTTAAAGCTAGATAAGAAAGAGAGCAGCCGATTTACAGATTGTAGAAACAAAGTGAAACAGGAAAGATAATACGTGTTTTTATATCCATTACCATATAAAACAAGACAACACAGCAGCTTAAACGTGAGTTTTCTCATTGCTCTGATCCTCAGTGCATCTTCTTTCTCTTTTTACAACTCTGGAAAAAGAGACCTGCAACCTGCCCAACCATAAAGGCGTCTGCCCAACCCATCAATCAGTGGTGCGCTCCGATCAGCACCTGGCGCTCACAGAGCGGGGCCGTGGTACACCATCCGCCAGAGTTGCAAAATGGTTAAAAAAAACTTGGTTTATTATTATTTTGTTTACGTTTCAGCTTGGATTTTATTTACTGTGCAGCATAGCTTCGCTGTGCTGCGCACAGTTTTTCGGTGACTTCAGTTTTTCGGCAAAATCAGCGCTCCAGTGTACTCGAGTGCTGATTTTGCCGAAAAACTGAAGTCACTGGCCGCCATCTTGCTACTCCCTACTCTCACAGAACCCCATAGGATTTGGTTGCAACAACAAGCAGTTTTCTGGCTGTGGGAAAACGTTTCACAGGTAATTCTACAGTCAGTGGATGTAATAACACTATCAACTACTAGGAAATTAGGTGCTGAAATATTTTACATGTTATTCATATTAAATATATATGTATATATAAGTATGTGTGTAGGTATGTATGTATATACATGCATACATACATGTAAATATATGTTTTTGTATATTGTTATCTATATATTTATAAATGTTATATATATATATATTTAAATAAATAAAATGCAAACTATTTCAGCACATGACTTTCTCATTATTTGATAGTTTTTGAACATAACATAAAAGTATAGGCTATGGCATTTGACATTTTAAAAGTTTTAATCCCCCCCTGAACATGAGAAAATCCTCGTTATTCGATGCTGTAGCGCACATATTCCCTAGTTACTGGGGGAAAATAGGGAGTACCAATATGGCGGCTGGTGGCTTCAAAGCGACTCGTTCTAACAGACGCCGATTAGCACTCCAGTGTATTATATAGCTCAGTGTTAGTGACACGCGCATCGACACAGGTTTTGCTCTACGAGCTCGATGCATGCGCCGACGCATCGGTGTTGCCGGACCCATCACTACTGAGAGGTCATCTCATCCTCCCTTCTCTCATGACAACATGCGCACGAGTCCTGTCATGAAGTGAAAAAAAAGTTCATTGTGCGACATGAGTAACGTGCAGTAACGGGGTGTCTGCAATGATAACGTCGTTATACAGTCAAAGCAATTAGTTAGATTACTCGTTACTGAAAAAAGTAACGGCGTTAGTAACGTCGTTTACTTCAACGCAGTTATTCCCATCACTGCTGATGTTACCCTGGATTGTAAGGTCAGCAGTCTGGGCGACAGCATTAAACGCTGGTGGCGCTCACCCAATGGTTCAGAGCAACAATCTCAGAAAGTTGAGCTGAAAGCTGTTGCTTCCTCACATCAAGGGACTTGGCAGTGTAGAGCGTCCAATGAAGGGGATAAATTCAGCAAAGATGTTGCCATTGTTGTAAAATGTAGGATATTTTCATTAAAATATAAACCTCATAGTGATGATTTCATGAGAAATTCAACCCGTGACCAGAAGCAAACAAATGTTTTTTTTTTTTTTTGCTTTTTTGTTTCAGCTCCAGATCCAAAACCAACAACTCCTGCAGTTAAAAGAAATCCGGGCCTGAGCTGGTGGATTTGGGTTGCCATCGGAGCGGCGGGCCTGGTCGTTATCATCCTGATGGTCGTTGTGGTCGTCGTGTACAAGAGAACCAAAAGGAGGAAGGTAAACGTGGGAAATCGGTCTGATGATTTGCCTCTGGCGGGTGAAACGAGAGGATCGAGAGGATTGAATCTGTGCGTTTGCTTCTTTCTACAGAAGACATTCATGAGGATGAAGAGGGCCCCACCCCCACTCATGACCCCAGATGTGGAGGTCAACGGTATCCTGGGTTCACATGGCAACGAGGTCGACGACTCTCTCTACTTCCCACTGCTGTGTCAGTCTGTCTGTCATTTCTGCATTTAATTTTTTTTTTAAACCAATTTATTTATTTATTTTACATCTTTTATTTAGTCGTTAGTTTTGGAGAAATATAAACTAGCAAATAGAATGTTCATTAAATACATCCCAGTAATTCAACTGTTTTCTGTCAACTGTATCTCAGCTCCGGTCCTCGATGACTCCACTGTGTCCCAGTTGTGTGAAATGGGTTTTCCAGTGGAGGCCTGCAGGAAAGCGGTCTACTACACTGGCAACACTGGAATCGATGCCGCCATGAACTGGATCATGAGCCACATGGACGACCCTGGTGTGTAGAAACTGGGAGTCTTCCAGGGAACATTTCCAAGTTTAACCGTTAATCTGCATCCATGTTTCTGTCTCCTGGTGGTCTGCAGACTTTTCGGCACCCCTTGTATTGCCAGGCAGCAGTTCTGGACCCGGGACCACTCCGACAGAGAGCCTCTCCGAGGAACATCTGGCAACGATCGTCTCCATGGGCTTCAGTCGAGATCAGGCAACCAAAGCGCTCCGAGCGACGGTAAGAATCACACGGTCCATTTTTAAAATGGAAACTGACCGCATGTCTTCATTTGGAGACATTGGCTGGAAGCGTTGATACGTGGCCAGATTAAATGCATATAAAGGGAAATTAATGTTTAACAGCTTTCAGTCTTCACTTTCTAGTAATGTGTTAAACTTCTCAGGAGAAACTTTTCCTGAGTTTCTAGCTGTAATTTTCTACCTTTTATGTACACATTCAATAATAAATTGTATTTTGTGGTGCTTTTCTAGATACTCAGACTCTTTACTAAGGTGCAGCAATAAAAAAAAAAGATAATTAGTTGCTTTTGCTGCTATTTCACTCATTTTCAGTCCACATCTTATTCCTGACTACAATACTGTTTTAAATTTAATTACGTAAAACAAATATTTTGAAATAGCTTTTTATCAAAAGCAAACCAGAAAGCGCTTCATAGAACAGAACTATAACATAAAATGTTGAACTAACATATAATAAAGAGAGAAAACATAAAAGCAGAAATGCGCTGACCACCAGGTCAGTTCTGAGTTTTGATTTTCTTTCAGGTCTGACTCGCTGATCCTGACTTTAGAAATTATAAAAGAGAAAAATGTTATGCATCTCTGATCAAAGTAGTAGTTTAAAATCACTCAGAAGTTAAATGTTAACTCAACCTCAAATTTACTTTTTTGTGCTAATAAAGTGTAAACATGGCTGTGTAATATTGCTGCTTACATTTCCCAGTCCTTATTTTTCACATTTGTTGAAATCCTGCGTTTGTTTCTAAAACCAGCTGTGTAGCGCCCCCTCATGTTTGACCAATGAACTGCATTTGAAGTTGAAATCAGTATTTGTATTGACTCAAAAGTTACTGTGAGTCACCCAGAAAAATTTACGTCAGTAGCTCTGCGGCTGCTGGTTATAAGCAGCTCCGTCTCGTACACCTCCGTAACAACTTGGAAAATTGAGCTTTGCAATCTTTCTATCGATTTTCAGGTTAACGACTTATTAGCTTAACATTCGGTTAGTTAATAGAAAACCCTAAACTATATAGATATATATATATATATTAACTGCTGAGCTGAATAGTTGCCATATTTTATTGTATAATCCAAGTTTGGAATGCTAAGGGGTATAATCGGATAGGGATGAGGTTATTTATTGATCATTTGCTAAAGCAAATTCACCAGAAACTCTCTAGAAGCCATTTGTAAGTAAGAGGAAATGCTGAGAAAATGACAGAAGAACAGGACCAGTGTTGTGTGGCAAAGGATCAGTGGTGTAGATCTTAATATGATAGTTCAAAACCCAAGTTTGAATGGAGAATAATGGAAATTGTGCAGCAATGAGTGTCTCAGTTCAACAATGAAACACAGAGGAGGACTTTAGCTTTATGTAAACTATTGCATGGAAGTTATAGCTGGACGTTTGCTTTCTTCCTGTTTAGAGTACGAGTTGTTTGCTTTCATCAGTCACATGGGGACGAGCACCATGTGTGGCCACTATGTCTGTCACATCAAGAAGGACCAACAGTAAGTTGTTTATGCATGTTTCCAACTTTCAAAGGTTGTTTAATACGACTAAACGTCAGGTATTAATGGGCCTATTTGAATATGATATGGTGTACGTGCAGAACAGCGATGATGTGATTCGTTCTCCAAGGAGCTGGGCAGTGTGATTTATGTAGTATTGGCCTAATCCTGCTTCGCTACTAAAGGCCCATTTTTACCCCGGTTTAAGATTTGACAATAAAATAAGGAATCATTGATCAGAGGTAGAACGGTTTTAAATACATATTTAATTCATAGAAATTAAATATGGAGACAGAGTTACATTACCAATTGAGATCTTTCACCGCACGGTCGAGAAGTCTGTCTGTCTGAAGTAAGTTTTACCAAGACATTCCTTTTATCAACTTTAAACTCCTCCTGCATGGCTCAGTGGGAGGATGACTGACCCCCTCTCCTTCTGACCACCCCCTCAGGACAATAAAACTCCATGTTTATCTTACGCTGGAGCAGGAAGGAACAGACCCCACTCTGCTTTACTCAGTAACTCCAACTAAGATATGTTTTTAATTCTCAACAACCCCTCTGTTTTGATCCCTCAAAGATCAAACCAATAATTAGGCTAAACTAAGTCTATGTCTTGAAACCTTTAAACAAAATGTAAATAGTAAGATGTAATATTGTAACCCACTGTCCCCTCTGTTGGCGACTTATGAAATCAAATGAAGTTCAAATGTTCCCCTTAAATGTAAAATAACCCAAGTATAAGCTAAAAAGCTACTAAAACTATCTGAATCTCTAACCTACTAGAATTAAGAAAAGTAAGCACCTTTATCCGAGAGGTGCAAGGCTAAGATAAATGTGCAACTACCAGAAACTATTATATGATCTAAATATGACTTTAAGAGTCCTAACCTAGATTAACAAATTGCTTCTTAGAAATAAAGATAACCCATGAAAGCACTACACTCAGATCAAACCATAGAATAAAAAACAGATTTTCATGCAATGCAAAACCAAGATTCTAACGATACTAATATTGAACACCTTATGAATATGGAACTTATAAGACATATGCAGTGGTTACAAAACTCTCATTTTCTTTTTTCTTTTTTACACAATGCATTCAATTGTGGTCATTATGTCTTGCGTCTCGGAGATGTCTTCTTCTCGCCTTTAAAGAAGATGGTGTAAAGAGCCAGTGTTCCAACCGCGGTCTCCACAGAACTGTATGTTAATCTTTATTAAAAATAAAAAACGAAAACAAAATAAATTTCCAGCTGCCCCTTCCGTGGGTGGCTCAGCGCGTCAAATTGTTCCGGTGATCTTTCCTTGAACCCTCTGTTTGGCTGGTACACACGGCTCTGGAATCAGATGGGCCCCTGACCTCTGGCCCACCACATCTGTCTGTTGATGACTTTAGCGCGCATCCTTCGAGGTTGGGGGTCGGTGGACTCCCTTCACATTTCTCCTAATTTTATGTCTCCTGAAACTTACACGACAACCGTTTAAATATCAAATGTCGTGTGCTACCTGTAATTCCGGAGGTTGACTTCGGTCCCGAAAAGCTCCTTTCAGTCATATGGAAACATATCCTGTAATGAAATTAACTGAACACTCCCACAAGAAACACATTTCACATCTTCCATTGTTCTCTCTCCAGCCTATGAGAAACCATTTTAGAAATGTAATAGTTAATGAGACATTTTATTGCAATTCCTCTTTCCCCGTCCTTACGCTGTCCTGTAAGAAAATGCAACGACCAGACAAATACGTTAATCTCTGGTGAAGATTCCCCTGTCTGTAAAATCAAAAATTAGTTAATGCAGTTGTGAAATCAAAGTATAGTAACGAGACGCATGTGGGGCCCGTTTGTGTTGGACCAACCTTTTGTCTAAGTTTCCTTGAGACAGTGAGTCTGCTGCCTAACCTTTGACCGTTAAATTTAATCTCTTCTCTTAGCTCGGTTCCTGGGGAAACTGGAACAATCGTAAAACCTTGTGACATGCACTTATCTGCACACAAGACTGTCATATGGCCTTGGTGCATCCTGTTTCTGACACATGCTCACTGAAGTGTGAAACCAACCTTTGTTCTCCTCATCTGTTCAGGTCACTGGGTTAAAGTTAACATCTATATCACTTTAAGCTACACTATTATATATAAGTGATTATATTTCCATAACACTGTTATCCTGTAAGAATGTCAGAATGTTCTCTGAATTAAAGATTAAAGATTACCATCCATCACACCACTTCACATAAAACCTTTCAGCACGTCACCACACTTTGCTTCTGTACCCTTTACTCAGATGTCTATGCTGCAAAAAAGTTCCTATTTTTAATCTGAGAAGAAAAGCAAACCCTCGTTTTAGTTCACCTATCGTTTTATCCAGTTGTTACAAATCCTGATCCAGTTTACTGCAACAGATATACGTGGCTTTGGATCCTTAACTAACCTACCTGACACACCAATGATTTTAAAGTAAACTAAATATGCATTAAGTTACCCTCTGTTTATCTCTGTTTTATCCATTTTTTTGTAGTTTATGTAGTTTTTCTATTTAATTTAACATTCACTTTATTATCCTGCTTAAACTGTTTAAGCCTTTATCCAAGAACCCCCTCATATAATCTATCTGTAGCAGATACGTGGTGTCTGACACTCCGCCCATTAAATCTAATTTATAGTTCTGTTTTGGGAGTCACTTAACAAACATTCCAGAGAGCCATGGGTAAGGTCTTTTGTGGGGGTTTCTTTTTGTTTAAACAACCGTTATCTGATTTACAATGCAGTTACATACCTCTGTGGTGTCCTGCACAAGAATCCTTCCTCCGAATTACTTGTGCCAAGGGTTGATATAAAGTTTAAGATCTAAATAACTTTAAGATACAGTGTTATCATATAATTGTTTATGTCATATCCCTCTGCTTGGAACAAAATTAACTTTGTTACAAAACATTAACAAAGAATAGTATTAGTCATCACAAGGAATCAATGCGGTACCGCGCACGTGACGTCACCGTCTCAAGAGCAACGCCCCTTTTGACGCTTAGGTAGGGCATACAGGAGAGAACGCATACAGGAGAGAACGCACGGATAACAGATATGACCGACTTTACAGCCGTTAAACTTTCCCAAGACGATGTCCCAGGCACACGGTTTACTGGTCGAACTGTCGAAGAACACACCAACCTTCAGCTCAAACGATGGCTTGAGGTTCGAGGGCTTAAAAAAAGACTGGAAAACGGGCCGAGTTGATGAACGGTAAGCTTTGTTTTTTTTTTCCTGCGCGGCGATCAAGGCAGCGTCGGCCGTTTTTTTTTTGTTGTTGTTTGCAATCACCGTCCAGGGATCGGTATATGTTTAATGTTTGTCTCATTTGAAATGTTTTTGAGTAAGCCTGGTAGCAGGCTATCATGTTAGCGCCTGCTACCATGATAGCCTATATGCTGTCATGGTAGCAGGCGCTACTTTATTAACATGTCGGCCACCAAAATACTCTTACCTTGACTTGATGTCGCTGGAATTGGGTCAGGATGTTCTTCGGTTGGGCCCTTTCCTCCAACAAAATGCTTGCTACATATGTACTTGAATTTGGTAACTTTTTCCGGGTTGAACTGTTGTGTAGGCCGACCGCCCCGGTGTTCCAAGCGTACACATTTCTCCTTGGCAGTCTTGAAGAAAACATCCTTCATATGCGGCCGATCAGCGTACCTCGAGTCGCTGTTGCACGTTCCATAGCAACAATGTTTAAAAACCATGGTCTTAGATTTGGAAAAAGCATTTGTTTACCGAGTAAAACCAAGGGTAACGCACGTCTCTTTTACAGCGACACAGCGGCGGACTATGCAAGCATGCCCTACTGCGTACCACGTGATGTGACGTCATCGTGACGTTGTGTTTCTAAAAATAGCTCGCGCGCGGTACCGCATTAACTGCAAATAATTAACTGAATTGAAGTATGAAAAACACTGCCCTATATCCTGGATTCAGATCAAAACTTAATGCAATTTCATAATCCCACAGATCTACAAGAAGTCCTCCAAAAGTTGTGTAAGATCATTGTACCCATTGAAATAATGATTATTCTAATGTGCTCACAGCAAGTTGATGGTATGAGAATGCTGACTGTTCCAAGGTACTTACATACTGATAAAATATTGGGCTTTACCTGAATAAAACACCTGGTAACGGCAAAGTCTGGTAAAAATCTGATAAGTTTTAGCATGCAACAGTTATACTGTACAATAGAAAAATCTCAATACTTGAGAGCTATTTAAGAAATAACCTAACAGATCCGTTTAACCTAAAAAGTGTATCTCTACAATGAATAGGAAACAAGACGTCTCACCCAGATCACCGCTGTGCCTGCTAGTGAGAGGCCCCCCGCGTCATAGAAGCTGATAAGAACTTCCAGTCTGTAAATTTATGGCATGCAGCTGTGAGCATGCAGCATCACAGAACCCTAAATGTGAAAAATATCCCCACCCCAGTGAATTTTCTGCTAATAATTGTGATGGTAAAATACACCTTCTGCTGTCTGCTGTCAAATGTTATGAGCAATACGGTCCTGGACATAATAGAATTAAAACTCATGTTTAAAAGGAACATATCAATTATATAGTAAAAAATTTAAGAGACAGTAGTATATTTTTCAAAACCGCAAACCTGTACTGCTGGTATCTGCCCAATCGGCTGCCTTAAGAAGTTATTACCTGCACCAATCCATTTGCCTAGAAGCTCAAGAGTTGGAGACACAGAAAAAATATTAGAAATCACATTCCATTAAATTTGGTCAGAAGAATATTGGTAGAAATAACAGTCTGAATTACCTTAACAAAAAGTCTGTTATCAGTCTGTGGTCCTTGAGATGGACTGGACTGACATGTACAGCAGATCAGGCAGAAAAGAGATTGGAGTTTAGACGTCGCACTCACAGCTTCCATGTATGGAACTCCACATTTCGTCCCCCACGTGTTGCAGTGATTCGCTGTCGACGCAACTCAGTGACAAAGTTCTGGTCCACGACTCAGAAACAGGATGAGACATTCAACTCCAGTGTATGCAGATAGTCATTTTCCCTTGACAGCTTAGGATCTGTGCTGTTCATAGGCGTTGGCCATTGTTCCAGGGTGAGGAAACATTGTTCATGGGAGCGTTATCCCCTAGACGGAGCACTGACCTTCTTGAAGGTGAGGTGGTATTGGGACTTCTTGCCAGGATTTAATGATGTGAAACAGTCCCTGGCCCAGTGTCCAGCGTAAGCAACTGTCCCAGATGTGATGGGTGCCCCACGACACACATATCGGCTGTAAATGCTCAGTTTCATTCTTCCAACCCCAAATCGGCACCGATCTGCGTCTCATGTCAGCCGTGTCCATACTCCAGAACGAACAGACCTGTAACAAAATTAAGATAGAAAAAGAAAAACGGGGGAAGGGAGCTCCCCCACCTTAAATTAAAATAGAGATAGTTATCGATGGAATCAGCTGCTTACTCTCACTCCTTCCTATGTTGTTTTCCAATAACTGTAATTTTACCAACTTTTAGTAATTAACAAACTCAAGCATTGTGTATCACCCTTCCTTTGAGTCACAGGCAAATGGTGTATCAAATATTGTCTGAGCGAGCGTATCAAGATTTAAAATCATCAGCTGAGATATTGAAGAGGACACATTTTTTTTAACACTATTACTCTAAATAATTCCCCTAAATTGGACTGATTTATTTAGGATCCACAACTGTGTGTTTGATCCATCCTACTGATTTTTTTTCAGAAGATATCGAGAGTCCCAGTCAAACTCAGGAACCTTCTGCTAAAGTGTATAAAGAAAATGCTGTATAACTACATCTATCAAGGAAGAAAATATAAAGACACCAAAGGTACATTTTAAAACAGCTCTAAAATCAGTTATGTGCCTTTGTTTAGTAAATTTTTAAGTCAAATTCTGCCGGCCACAAACAATCACCAGCAACTGATGTTGAAAAGTTTATTCACCAGAATTCGCACATTACCAAATGAACAAAGAAAAAAGATTCCTCGGGCTCTAAATTACTGTGTAACAAGGGCATCTGCATTTTGTGGGACCATGAAAATGTGATTACATATAATGAATAATTTGGGGACCGTTCTGTGATGATCCCGTAATATTTTCTATTTCTACTAGGTTTTGGCGCTCTGCAATATCAGTATCTATAATAAAATGATACACGCCATTAACATTTGTCACAGATTCCTCAATTTTAGCTGCTTCATTTGAGGATAACTTCAAAACTGACTCATGACTAAATGCAGGGTTAACAAAATCTGTCAAATTAACCGCAATATCCATTTGCACACACTATTAAGGTACAGTTTAAACTTAACTTCTAACTCTGTTTAGTTCCGCTTACTTGTGTTTTTTCCCAGGCCTGCAAATGAGCAAAAGTTTATAGGGTGGCTATTTTCTGCTCCCTATTAATCAGCCAGATTTAAGTCTGATGAATTATATCTATTTATTTATTTACTATATCTAGGGCTATCAAACAATGAAAACCTTTTAATCACTATTTAATCGCAAATTATATTTCATGTCTGAAAATATATACATTCATTAGGCATTTTAAAACGCTATTTTGCAATAGATAATGCTAGTTAAAATTACACTCTAACGGAAAGCATTTTCCCGTTTTTGTGTTTTCCCAATTTATAATGCCTCAAACAAATGTTCAATGTTCTGCCAAATTTTCAACAACTTTTCCAAACTTCTAACCACTTTCTAACTTTTAGGCTACAGTTCAAAATAAAAAGTTTTCTCCAAAACTCACCAAAATGCAGCTGTTCATGCTCTCCAATGCAACTCACCCATACAGCTTGCAGCCAATACCTCAAATCGCGTTACTGCATTGAAATTCTCCTGCACTTCAACAAACATCATTAATGCATCAACCTTTTTTCCAATGATTTCCAATTTCCCCTTAGTTTTTATTTTCACCCATATTTTTACTTATCACTTTTACTTAACAAAATTAAACTGCTCCCCAGTCATTGCTCTAATCTTGAGGCCCACGCACGTGGAGAAATTCACACACACACACACAAGAGACTTCGAAGCCGCGCACACACAGAGACAGACTCAGACCGGAGCTTCTAATCATTCAAACCATGGATCCCATTTTACAGAGACAAAATTGTTAGACAAGACGTAACAAACATAACATTTTAAGACAGACAGCCTGGCGCATCACAGAGAGACCCTCGTCCCTTCCGTAGTCGACGAAACGTTTCCTTATGTTAAAATCTCCTCGTCTGATCGTCGTGTTCTCGAAAAACCCAGTTTTTCGAAAACTAGAAAACAATCCTATTGTCTTCCTGGGGCCCCTTTTTTAATCTCTTATCTTCTATAACAGCTCACTCTTAAGGTCTTGCTGCTCTTAGCCTCAACATAAGATCCTACGTATTCTTGGCCGTCCTATCGCTGTGCTGCATTAGGGTGTCCCCTTCCCCAAAGAAAGCACTCCATCTTAGTCCTAAATTCACCAGTTTGTCAGTCTGGTGCAGAGGTGACCAAATCTCGGGACTCTTTTTATTCTTTGTATTTTATCTTTTTTATTTGATTTTAAATAATTTTTTGCAATCTCAACATTTAAGTTTCTCAATTGTTATTCTTATGTTATTTTATTTATTTTTGTAAAGTCTCAACAGTTAAGTTTCTTGGCTGTTATTTCTAATTTCCTTCTCATACAGCCTCACCATCTAAGATTACTTGCCATTTAATTTTCTATCTAATTTTACGTTTTTCTGACGCAAACAAACACATAAATCCCATTCAATCATTTCTCGGATTCAACATAAATTCCATTCAAACCTAGTTGTACTGTTCAGCCTCTGATATTTTGAGAAGAAAGCTTCTCATTTACAGCAACACTTGATTTAGCCTACATCTAATCTTTAGCCAATAGGAGAATCAAAATCTCCTTACTTTTTTTCGGGTCGACCCTGTTTTGCTGTAAGTGATTACTTCTTCGTGCCCAAATTCAAAAGGTTCCTCCACTTTATTGTCAAATCCGGGTCACGGCTGACCAAATTGTGATTTATGTAGTATTGGCCTAATCCTGCTTCGCTACTAAAGGCCCATTTTTACCCCGGTTTAAGATTTGACAATAAAATAAGGAATCATTGATCAGAGGTAGAACGGTTTAAATACATATTTAATTCATAGAAATTAAATATGGAGACAGAGTTACATTACCAATCGAGATCTTTCACCGCGCGGTCGAGAAGTCTGTCTGTCTGAAGTAAGTTTTACCAAGACATTCCTTTTATCAACTTTAAACTCCTCCTGCATGGCTCAGTGGGAGGATGACTGACCCCCTCTCCTTCTGACCACCCCCTCAGGACAATAAAACTCCATGTTTATCTTACGCTGGAGCAGGAAGGAACAGACCCCACTCTGCTTTACTCAGTAACCCCAACTAAGATATATTTTTAATTCTCAACAGCAGCCAAAAAAGGCTTCAGAGGACCTCAATGGTGACGCCATGAATGAAGTATTATGGTTACCAGGCCATTGTTAAAGCATCTATCAGTAAAAACAACAAATATAGGTCTCTATTTGCCAATCTTGGTTGTTGACCCGAGTGTTTTATGTTGAGGTAATCTTCTATTCGATCAATAAGATTCGATTATACGTCCGGGTCTTTGAGCCTTAAACAGTTCTGCCCTCCAGGTGATAAAGGAGGCCAGACACAGAGTACGGCCCAGGATGCAGTCTCAGTGCCTCATGGGCATAAAGCAAAGTTGCATCTAGTTTCAGCATGACGATGCTCAGTTGTCTTATTGTGCAGCTGCTTGGGATTTAGGGGGAACTCTTCACAGCATGGTGACACAATGCGTGTCGTTGCCCTCAAACACCCGTAGGTGTTTGACTGTGACAGCTGTGAAGCACACATACTGGGTACCTGCCAGGTACGACCATCAGCTTCATGCAAATCCAAAGCCTGATAATGCTGTGTGACTTCCTCTGGGTCAGTTGATCCTTAATTAACGCCTTTTTCCTGATTACTGGACGCTTTCGACAACAGCCTCTAAAAAGGCACTCGACTTATAATCCTGCCACTGTTGTCGTCCTGAATGTAGCAGCTTCTTCCAAATTAAAAAGTTTACTAAATTATGTTCTAGTCTGACTCCCATCTGAAGGCTTAACTGTTTTTAAGTGTTTTCTCGTTGTATCTTTAGATGAACCAGTAGATAAAATACAGCTGCATCTCGATAAATTTGAATATCAGTGACAATTTCATTTGTCACTAAATCTATTAAGTGAAACTCACATTTTAATGTGTAATATGTTGCAAAATTGGGTCTAACAAGGTAGTTGGTAAACTGGAAAGAGATAGTTTGGATACGCGCTTCCAAAAACAGAAAAACGTGTCCAACTGTAGGCAGAAAAAATTATTTAAACTGCATATACATTTCTAAGCATATTCACAAATTAACATTTGCACACAGCATGATGCTAAAGGAGCTGGCTGTTCAGAGAGCCACATCCAAACATGTTGATAGAAAGTTGAGTGGAAGGAAAAAGTGATTTTGGTAACTACACCAGAGAGGATTGTGGAGCGAAACCCATTCAAGAGTTTGATGGACATTTACCAGGCGTGACCTGCAGGTGGCGTAATGGTTTCAAGAACCGCCGCACACAGACGAAGTCTGCTGTTAAAACAAGACTTTTTTCCTTTTCAGTTATTCCATCTACCATTATATTCTGTTAATTTTGATGATTATAATTGACAGCTAATGCAAACTCCCCAAATCTTTGTGTAATGAACAAATACAGTTTACAAGTTTCACTATTTTAATGGAATTACTGAAATTTTTTTAATGTTTTCATGATATTCTAATTATATGACCAGCACCTGTAAACTGTGCAGTACATGGACAAACTTTTAATTAGGCCGACATTATTATCTAAAACATTTTTTAAATGTGAAACCATTTTTGAGAAAGAATTCGTTTTTTTGATAGCTGTAATTCTTAATTATGTAAATTAACTCAGGTATTCACTTTAAATATTTGTCTGTTTGGCAAAAGTCTATACAAGTTGTATTTTTTTTAAATAAATTAGCCTGCTCAAGTAAATTAACTTGTTAATCATATTAAAATTATTTAAGATGCATCATTACTGAGAATCTTGTGTAAATATTTTTTAATTTCCTCGTCAGGGTTAAAATTGGAGAGTTATGTCAATATTAAGGTGATACAGCAGGGGGCGCCATAGTTCACATAAAAATAAATCCTCTGAATCGCTTTAGATTTAAATGTTGTTGTTTTTTTTTTGTCTGCCTACACACATAAGTGCTTAAAAACGGTTTCATTTGTGGTTTTCTGTGCTTGCAAACGCATCAGCTGATCTTATTTTCCAAAATGATTCATTTGGTGATGAACACATTGTTTTATGAGTCTGTTTTTTTTTTTTTTTCCACAGATGGGTCATCTTCAATGATCAGAAGGTCTGTGCTTCAGAGAAACCTCCCAAAGACCTGGGCTACCTGTATTTCTACCGTAGAGTGGCCGACTGAGGCGGAGCAGCGTTTCGCTTCAGGAGGAGAAGAAGAAGACGACGACGCCATCAAACCACAAACAACAGCAAGCTCTTACAAATGCTCTGGCACGCTTCACAACTGACAAACATGTAAATAAGGAAGTCTTTCAGATTGCTTATAAACAGTTAAATAAATTGGTGCAAATGTACAGATAAGTGTTGTTGGGGGGTTGTGTGTGTTGCTGTTCCTCTGTATCCACTGATAAATAACCACAGGCCGGTGTGAGCATCCACTCAGGTTGTCACCAGAGCAACTTTGACTTAAAGCCAGAACTAATCCAGACCTGATAAAAGCACGAGATCCGGGGTCTGCTCTGAAAAAAAAAATAAAAATGGTCTCATGATTGGGAAAACTTGCTTGATGGAACAAACACTCCAAACATCGACTGACTTGGGACCGCTGAGCTCATGATTGACAAGTTTACGCTAATCTTTCCCGACTATTGATCTCCACTGCCATCAGTAGTCACTGCCCGTATTCGTTAAAACATGTCGCTCTTCAGGCCCGCCTTCTCGTTTGACTGGGAAATCGCACCGCTCTAGTTAGACTCAACCTCCCCTACCTGTTTAAGTGCTACAAACACTCGTAGGGGGAAAAACAAAAGAAAAGTTATAAGAGTAAAAACACCAAATCAACATGTTTTCCTTAAGCGTTCGGTGAGGGTGATTCTTGGGTGACTCGTGTTTTATTTTGTTATTTTCAAAACGAATGCTTTGTTACTTCTGCTGTGAAAAATAAAGGTTTTTCCTCTCCGTCGATCTTGTTCTTCGGTTTGTTGCAACTCCAGCTCGTTTATTGCTTGCTTCCCTGGGAAGTCAGAACATTTTCTCGTTTCCCCTTTATGAAAGTGGGGAAACATTTTTTGTGAAAATAAAGCAATAATTTTAAGTGGTGTTTTTAGGCTCCCTGAGCTCTTTGAGAACAGTTCAGCGAGTGCCAGGCCTCCGATGTGAGAAAACGGAGGCATAAGTAGCAAACCCACAGAAAGCTGGGGTTTAGATTGGCCCACAGCAGCTTTCCAAGTGCTGCTTTCTCTTCAGAGCTCTTCCGCCTTCTTCACTTTCTGCATCCCTGCACACTTGTTTCGATGAACTGAGTTACTGAGAGGATGAAACGAGGATTTTGAGCCTCAACAACAGCATTAAAGACAAGAGAAAGTTGGATTTAAGGTGAGATCTCAATCGAAAATGTTTAATTTGTTTTGTGTACTTTTAAATTTTAAGTGTTTCTCGATGCGCTTTTGTTCGGTTACAGACTTTGAGGATGGAGCAATTTGAATAATGTTTTGTTTGTACGGCAAAATGTAAAATGCCTAAATTGTAGTTTGTTTTTTCTTGTCTTTGCACTAATTACCAGTTTAGTTTTGGCTTATTAAAGACTTTATTATTGTAGCAAATATTCTTCAGGTTTTTAATGTTTTTCAGCATTAACTGGCGAGATTATAATTCTATCCAAATTAATTGCTATAAAACGAGGCTTTTTGTTGCGTTGAAGTTTCTCAAAGTATGTTTGCATGCAAAGCCAGCTGAAACCTTTTGTCAAATTTAAGAAGTCCGATTAGTGCTTCAATAAAATTTTACACTTTAATGCATAGACGTATGTTGAAAGTAAAATAATTTTTCAATTAAGATGGAGGATTTTAAGATGTTTCCGTACCGGATGCAACTTTAAAAAGCATCATAGAGCGATTTTAAAAGCAAACAGCATATGTGTTTTAAAAAAATATGTCTAAGCATTATATTTTCAGACCATTTCTACATTTTTAAGAAAAGCCAGCATGTGTCACATGTTTTAATGTACAAAAGAAATAGAGGAAGGAAGTAGAGAGGAGCTTGGTGGTTAAGGCTCACATGCTTGGTAAGGTGCTCAGAAACAGTAGCTGCATGTCTGTAAAATAGAAAAAAGGGTTTGCTTTCACGCCCTGAACTAGGGCGTCACTATATTAAAACAATACAGATACTAAGAAAGGTGCTTGATTCCATTTTCTGTACCGCAGCAACGTGTTTTTGAAGGCACCGGATTATTTCTGGTTAAGAGCAAAAAATATTCACATAATGACAAATGTAACTGTAATTTTCTTCATTATGGCAAAACCAATAAGTTGGGGAAACATTTCTATGGAGGACTGAAATTAATAGAATTTAAAAAAAATGCAGTAAAGCACAACTTGCTCAATGACTAAACAAATACAATTAAAATGTACCATTCAGTTTAAAAACGAGAATTTCATTTTTAGTTTTTTCTTTTCCTTGCTTTTTATGGCTCTTATTTCCCCCTTGAATTTTCTTACAGATCTGTCCCCGCCTACTTTGTGCTCGCCTTTAGCCCAAAAACAGCCATAGAGGGCTGAGCAGATAGCAAACCGAGCAGATTGTCTGAGTTGATCGCGCGGCAAACACACGTTGAGCGAGCGAGCGTGCTAATCTCCCTTTCAGTATAGTATAGAAGTATAGTTATGGTGAGAACGGATCTGCACACAGATCCTTGAACTTCCTTCTGCTTGACCAATAGTAGCTGACCCAACAAAGGACAACCTACCGTATTTGCACAAAGAGCCAGAAATGCATAGGGAAAAGTAAAAATGGACACAGAAGAATTTAAAGAGATGACATGAAAATAAAAGGATAAGTAAACTCATGGGGGAAATAAGGCATCTATGCTACCATTCAAAAGTTTGGTCATTCAATGGCTTTTCCTCATTTTTATGACTTTCTATATTTCAGATACATAGTGACGACATCAAAACTATGACTAAAAAGTATATAGAATTATGTATCAATCAGAACTGTGTATAAGTAAAAGAAAAACATTAAAAAACTGTAAAATTAAAATCATATGCTTAAATATGTTGGAAAGAAATATTAAGGTAAATTAAATTGTAAAATAATAAAAGTACCTGGGATATTAAAAAAATGCATTACTTCTCTTTTTTTAAATTAACTGGTACATTTTAAGTACATTGGCTTGTTTATTAGTATCTATCTATCTATCTATCTATCTATCTATCTATCTATCTATCTATCTATCTATCTATCTATCTAATTTCTGTCAGTTTTGGTCCTCCATACTTTCAGGTTCTGGATTATATAATTTAAGTGCCACTTCCCTGTTTGAAAAAACAGGGATAATAACCAGATAGTGTGTTAATATTTTGTATGGCATTATGTACCTTTTCCTTTAATCAGTTATTTAATAAAAAATGCATCTTTAGGTGTGTGCTTCCAGTTGCCTGTGAATTTTCTGATGAAGCAAACAACTTTTATCTCTGAAGACATTACTCTGTGTCGTAGCGCTTTTAGCATGTAGCGTTGTTCAGCATTTAGTTTGTCTTGTGCGTCTGGAAACTTCCTCCAAACACTTTTGTGTTCATGTTGTCGACAAAGAATGTCGCATATTTCTTTCTGGTTGTTCTCATTCATGTTAGCAAAGTTTCAAACTCCCAGCAGAAGACCATTATTATGGAGAAGCTGCAGGATTGATTACATCGAGGCGTTGATTATTTTAACAACACTAAGTTCTGAACTGCTGCATTTATGTTCTTTTCTTTTCATGATTTGCTTTAAGATCCAGCGGCCAGAATGAAGACAGTCATCCTGTTTGGGTTGGGTGAGTCGGTTTACAGCGCAGGTTTCAAATCCTCTGAAGCTTAAACCAACAGTGTTTAACTTTAAATTTGATTTGATTCTCTTTAGTGCTTGGAGCGCTCTCTGCTGCAGGGAAAGTTTTCTTTGCAGAGGTTGGTCAGAAAATCATCTTGCAGTGTGGCGACAATAGGTTCAATTTTAGACTGGAATGGAGTCATGGTGGTCAAACGATCTTCAAAATAATCGGGAAAAATGGTCCCCCTTCCAAAGGTACAACATTTATCACATCAAAATACTTTGACACATTTTTGAATTTGGATATTATTAAAGACATAACTGTGCAATGTGTATGTTCCCTGTACTAGGAAATAGTCCAGTTGTACCAAGGGCAAAGAAACGAGGAGAAACAGACCTGGAAATATCCGATGTAAAGGAATCAGATTTTGGGGAGTTCACTTGTAAAGTGGATGGCAAACCCTATGAACACACGCTGGTCGTGGTGTCAGGTAAGTAGCAGATCCAATAAAAAAAACAAAGCAACCTGTTAATAGCAGCACACACGACTACATTAATATTTTAAAAGTAGAACTATTGTATGAAAGGCACATCGAAGGATGAACAAAGTGGCAATATCACACTTGTTTCTCTTTTTAAATCGAACAAGTCAGTTTTAGAGAGGAAAAAGTTTGCAATGGTTGTACCTAATAGCATTTCATTAATGGGTAGTGACCACAGCACTGTTATAAACTGAAGATTGCGTTAGAGAACAATTTCAGAATAAGAGTAGAAGCCAAAGAAAAGTTCAGCAATGCAATATTAATATATATATTATATATAGATTTGTGCCTTACAAATATCTGCTGCAAAATAACATTCCAGCGTCTTGTTCTCACACATTTGGATTTCCATTTGTGCTCGAACATCTCATCCTCTTGGCTTCTGGTGTTTAGCAGCCCGTCGTGATGGGTTATTCTTATTTACACAGAAAATAATTGATACCAGAATGTTTTCGGGGTACTGATAATATCGATCGTCCAAGTGTCAACAGTGGTACAGGGGTTTAAGCATCTAACTTTAATCCATAGATGGTTAAGCATTCATTGAGTATAGTAAGTATAAAAAAGGATTTAAAATGAAAAAAAAACAAGAGTACTCTGTCCATAGTAGTACAGCGTGTGTTTTACACCCTTTATCCCAATACATAGACACTATACAAGACAGGGCTGCATTATAAGTATTAAACCAACCCCATAGATACTCCAGGGCTTGGTGTTTTACAAGATACGCTTAATTTCTTTATGTTTGGAATAGATTAGAAAGACCTTTATCATGTGGGGAAAATTCGAGTGTAACAGGGACAAAAACAAGTTGACAGGAGATGGAAGACTTATAAGATTATATAATATGAACGTTTTAAAAGTTAAGGTGCACAGCAGAAGAGAAAGAACATATCAGAATGGAAAAAACACAAAATATTAATTTATTCATAAAGAATAAGGCATATTCAGACATATTCATATTCAAAAACGAGAAATTTTAAAGCAAAATAAGAAAAACAGCAGCCGATTTACAGATTGTACAAACAAAGCAAAACAGGAAAGATGAAACGTGTTTTTACATCCATTACCATATAAAACAAGACAACACAGCTTTAAACGTGAGTTTTCTCATTGTTATGATCCTCATTGCATCTTCTTTCTCTTTTTCCAACTCTGTACCAGTCTCGGTTTTTCCCAGCGGTGTTGTCCAGAGTGGCACTGATGTTACCCTCGATTGTAAGGTCAGCAGTCCGGGCGACAGCATTAAAGTCTGGTGGCGCTCACCCGATGGTTCAGAGCACCGATCTCATAAAGTTGAGCTCAAACATGTTGCTCCCTCACATCAAGGGACTTGGCAGTGTAGAGCGTCCCATGATGGGGAGGAATTCAGCAAAGATGTTGCCATTGTTGTAAAATGTAGGATATTTTGATTAAAATATAAACCTCATAGTGATGATTTCATGAGAAATTCAACCCGTGACCAGAAAGCAAACAAATGTTTTTTTTTTTTTTTGTTTTTTGTTTCAGCTCCAGATCCAAAACCAACAACTCCTGCAGTTAAAAGAAATCCGGGCCTGAGCTGGTGGATTTGGGTTGCCATCGGAGCGGCGGGCCTGGTCTTTATCATCCTGATGGTCGTCGTGGTCGTCGTGTACAAGAGGACCAAAAGGAGGAAGGTAAACGAGGGAAATCGATTTTCAGGTTAACGATTTATTAGCTTAACATTCGGTTAGTTAATAGAAAACCCTAAACTATATATATATATATATATATATATATATATATATATATATATATATATCCATCAAACTCTTGAAAACCTGGCACAAATTAACTGTTGTTTAAAGGTTATTCGGTATGAACAGCTGAGCTGAATAGTTGCCATATTTTATTGTATAATCCACGTTTGGAATGCTAAGGGGTATAATCGGATAGGGATGAGGTTATTTATTGATCATTTGCTAAAGCAAATTCACCAGAAACTCTCTAGACGCCATTCGTAAATAAGAGAAAAAGCTGAGAAAATGACAGATGAACAGGACCAGTGTTGTGTGGTGTAGATCTTAATATGATGGTTCAAAACCCACGTTTGAATGGAGAATAATGGAAATTGTGCAGCAATGAGTGTCTCAGTTCACCAATGAAACACAGAGGAGGACTTTAGCTTTATGTAAACTATCGCACGGAAGTTATAGCTGGACGTTTGCTTTCTTCCTGTTTAGAGTACGAGTTGTTTGCTTTCATCAGTCACATGGGGACGAGCACCATGTGTGGCCACTATGTCTGTCACATCAAGAAGGACCAACAGTAAGTTGTTTATGCATGTTTCCAACTTTCAAAGGTTGTTTCATACGACTAGACGTCAGGTATTAATGGGCCCATTTGAATATGATATGGTGCACGTGCAGAACAGCGATGATGTGATCAGACCCGGCTGCAGAAACAAATTACAGGGGGGGCATTCCATTTTTTTAGGGGGGCACACTTTAAAAAGAAAAAAAAAAACATTTTATATTATGGGCAGATAGAAAATTTCGGAAGCTTTCCATAACATTTGTTGGGCTTTTAGAAAGAATTACTAACAAAATATCAAAATAGTCATTATCTATTTTTTAAATAAGTTAAATCTGTCGATCTGACATAATCAATGAATAATAGTTATAATAAAACAAGAAAAGAATAATGGTTAATCAAGTGTTTGGTCAGTGTAAATGCTCAAGAGGGGTTGAGTTCTACTTATCAACTTAAAAATATTTCATGACTGCGTGTAAGAGAAATGTTTAATTGAGCTATACTGAGAGAAATTACGTGTATATTAAGGTAGATTTACAGCTCATGTTGGGAAGCTATTTCTAACTTATTTTTTTCCAGTTGATATATCCTGATTGTTAAAGAGATCTTGTGTGTTATTTGGTTGTCTGATTGTACATTTTGTTTGGAGCCCATATGCTCAGTTTTTTTCTTTGCTTCGGCGCAGTTGTGTGCTAATGGCATGTTCTTATGTGTTTAATAGTTCTGTGCTTTTAACATGAGAGAGTTTCAGATTTGGCCTTGTTTTTTTATTTTAAGTTAGGCATGTTTTATGCTGGTTTGGGTTACTGGAAACTAACAGTGACATAGGGTAACCTGTAGCGCTGTGTCAACTTAAAAGTCCAGCATAGGCTACACGCTAATAAACATGAGCACTGGCGTCAGGCTGAACACTGACTGAAGTAACAATTCTGACTAGAACAGGTTCTGTAATTGCAGCAGCTATGGAACAAGGTGCAGAACAGCTTGTGCTCGTAGCTGTCCTAGCTAACCCTGCTAGCTGTCTAGCTAACCCTCCTAGCGTTAATGTTTACTCCAGTTTAGACTTCAGTGCTGGCATTTCAAACATAAATTAATAACGCTCCAGCTCGCTCTCTGCTTCGTTGTCACTTCTTGTAATTGTTTGGTAATCGGACCAAATTTTCATCCCGCTCTACCGACACCTACGGTGACCACAACCGAACTGCGGCGGCGACTGAAGGCTATAGCTGTGTCTAGTGTCCCGCCCCACTCCAGCTGTGATTGGCTAGCATGCTGCCGTCAGTCGTTGATTTGATTGGTTAAATTGTATGATTGACACATCAAAGATAGTACTAAAAGGACGATGGCCACTCCGATACGGAAGCGTATTGCTGCCACTGGACAAAATATTTTTTTTGTTGCTTATCTTGTATAAACATGATCATTATCTTGTATAAACGTGATCTTATCTTGTATAAACATGATAATTATCTTGTAAAAACGTGATAATTATCTTGTATAAACGTGATAATTATCTTGTAAAAATGTGATAAATATCTTGTATAAACATGATAATTATCTTGTATAAACGTGATAATTATCTTGTATAAACGTGAAAATTATCTTGTAAAAACATGATAACTTATCCAGATGGTGGCGCTAGTATGCTTTTAGTCTGACTCATTTAAGACGAAGAAGAGAAGCATGTCCGTCATCTACTCGGGAACTAAAATGGCAAATTTATTGAAATGGATCAAGTTTTACTTTATGCTCGCTAGTATCACCTTATTTTCAACGGAAATACGGAGACAGTGAATGAGATATCCCTCCGCCTATGGCTAAAAGTTGTAACTTTGAAGAAACCACCAAAACAATGCTATGTTTGTTCTTTTAATTTCGTGGACAAAAGACCGATAGAAGAACACACGATGCCAGAAAACTGGTCGGGCTACGAAGTTCCATTAAAATCTCCGTGGAGACATCAAGAGGACAGCAAACACAGGTGAGCTAAGAGATGTTTACAGTGTTTACGTTTGTGTCACTCTTTATAAAACATATGCTTTCACATTAAGACAGCCATCTTTTAGCTTTGTTCTGTCTGTTAATTATTATCTGAATATTTTTCATCTCTGCTGGTAGGTTTTTGGGGTTCCGTTTGTAAAGTTATACAATGAGAGATTTACAGCAAAATGTTTAGCCTGTCATATGACATGAAAGGCAGGTTTCATTATTCATATTTTTGTTATTCATAAATCTATAAATAAGTCACAGTTCCCAGTTTAATATTTAAATAACAAGCTTAATATTTAGCTCCAAAATAAACGTCTAGTTTGTAAGCTAAACATTTAATTTGGAGTTCAATATTTCATTTGAAAACTAAATGCTTGGTTTGCATCTTAATACATAGTTTACAATCTAAACATTTAGCTGTGTAATTAAATATTTAGCTTGGAACGGTGACATTTATAAAATGTATAAAACCCATTTTTTCCTCTTATAGAATCCAAACTATTGCTGTTATATCTTGACTGTGTAACCTTACCAATGGTATCCCAGGTACTAGCATAGGCTGTTTGTAAAAACTAGAAGGAATGTGTGATATGAATATTTGAATGAGTATGAGTAATGATGCAGGTGTTGCTCTATTAGCTTGGTGTTAACATAGTTTTAAGTAGTCTTGATATGTTTTATGCTGTTTGCTAAACTGATTGTGGTCTTGTTTTTGACAGATGACTGCCGCTGTGATGCAGAGGCTGACTGGACCGCTCCGTAATCAGTCACCTATGCAGAAAGATGCTGATACTACAGGCACCGAAGGATCACACCTAGGAGAAGAGAAGAACAGTGCATGTGTACTCCTCTGGCATACCAGAGTGTCTCTGACACATGGAAGAACACATAATGTATTTGCCAGCCACTCATATTTCACATATATTACCTGTCCAGGTGTACCCTGCCTCTCGCCATTGAATGCTGGAGATAGGCACCAGCACCCCTCGCTATCCCAACAAGGATAAGGGTGTAGGAAAATGGATGGTAATAAATTAGTACAAAAAGTATGAATGATGTTTTTATTTTTCTAATCAACAGATTGTGCAGCTTTTTAAGATAAAAGTCTGATCTTTTGTTCATTGATGCTGTTTAAGGTCATTCAAGTTTGGGTAATGTTCTGTCAAAACACCACCTCTTCCTGTCTGTGGATGTGAGCACACCATTCTATAACAGTCTAATCTTGAATGGCAAGTTGGATAAGTACATCAGGAAGATAAGTAGAAAAATATGGACGGTTTATAGTTGTCACTACAAACTATCCATATTTTATATAAATATGATGACACCAAGTACTGTAATATAAATAAAAAATAACTGTTCCTTTAACTTTGTTAAAAGGTGCAGTTTGCCGTGGCCAAAGGTCTGACTGGATTGTCCTGAACAGATGAGCTGTGCCGTCCCCAAAAGGCTGAATGATGGATGTTTCCTGCACCACAAGAATTAAACGGCCTACAAATATGCCATAAGTGAAATGTACTACATTTAATGTAAACAAATTGCATTAATTCAATAAATGACATACTCTTATCTTTTTGTTAGTTTATGTACATAAGATACACTTTAGTTCTTTACACATGCTTAGGACAACATCCACTTAATCTAAATATGAATTAATGCAAATTACATTAGCAAGTGAAATAGATTGGAAACTTTAATAATACACATTTAGTTGGACACAATTTATGTATATGTAAACATTTAAATGGTCTAAAACTAAGGATATACAATACTTGAAAAGTTTAAAAAAAATTAAAAGTAATTCCAAATGTAAAACCTCAAGGTGCTACACAAAGAAATATTTAAAAGCAGAAATCCAAAACACATTCTAGTGTATTATAATTGCACTGATTTACAGTAGAATATAACTAATCAGGATCTTTTTGACATGTAAACTTCTCCGCTCAATCAGCATCCTCGTGGATGATCTCCTGCATGTTCTAAGGGGCTGCACGGACAAAAGATTTTGTCCATTTTATTTACCAAGTTGAGAGTTACAGTCTGGGGGATTATTGTCAAAACTCTGAGCCTCCTGATAACTCTTTCCACATGTATGTGGACATTTGCAATCTTCCTTGCTGCGGTTACATCCTCATCAGACAACTGCCCTCCTTTTATGGGTGAATGCTGGTAGAACAAGGTTAAATCTCCTCTCAAACAGCAGATCTCAGATGGTAAAGCCTCTGTCTGCCGTCACTTCATCACCAGGACAAAGGCACTCGAGAAGTCAGTGTTTTCCCTGCCACATACACTGTTCTTCTCTTCTCCTAGGTGTGATCCTTCGGTGCCTGTAGTATCAGCATCTTTCTGCATAGGTGACTGATTACGGAGCGGTCCAGTCAGCCTCTGCATCACAGCGGCAGTCATCTGTCAAAAACAAGACCACAATCAGTTTAGCAAACAGCATAAAACATATCAAGACTACTTAAAACTATGTTAACACCAAGCTAATAGAGCAACACCTGCATCATTACTCATACTCATTCAAATATTCATATCACACATTCCTTCTAGTTTTTACAAACAGCCTATGCTAGTACCTGGGATACCATTGGTAAGGTTACACAGTCAAGATATAACAGCAATAGTTTGGATTCTATAAGAGGAAAAAATGGGTTTTATACATTTTATAAATGTCACCGTTCCAAGCTAAATATTTAATTACACAGCTAAATGTTTAGATTGTAAACTATGTATTAAGATGCAAACCAAGCATTTAGTTTTCAAATGAAATATTGAACTCCAAATTAAATGTTTAGCTTACAAACTAGACGTTTATTTTGGAGCTAAATATTAAGCTTGTTATTTAAATATTAAACTGGGAACTGTGACTTATTTATAGATTTATGAATAACAAAAATATGAATAATGAAACCTGCCTTTCATGTCATATGACAGGCTAAACATTTTGCTGTAAATCTCTCATTGTATAACTTTACAAACGGAACCCCAAAAACCTACCAGCAGAGATGAAAAATATTCAGATAATAATTAACAGACAGAACAAAGCTAAAAGATGGCTGTCTTAATGTGAAAGCATATGTTTTATAAAGAGTGACACAAACGTAAACACTGTAAACATCTCTTAGCTCACCTGTGTTTGCTGTCCTCTTGATGTCTCCACGGAGATTTTAATGGAACTTCGTAGCCCGGCCAGTTTTCTGGCATCGTGTGTTCTTCTATCGGTCTTTTGTCCACGAAATTAAAAGAACAAACATAGCATTGTTTTGGTGGTTTCTTCAAAGTTACAACTTTTAGCCACAGGCGGAGGGATATCTCATTCTTCGGCTGGGGGTGAAGAAAGTAGGGCGTCTGGTATCCACAGCTCTTGTACGCGGTCGATGATTAAAACACTCTTGCTCCACGTAAACCTTTCTTTTACACCCGTTATCATGACAGCCTCTAACCGGACAAACGATCCCGGCCTTCCATGAAATCATAACGAGTAATTTTGTAGTTGCACGAGTCGTTGTCCAGCTGACTCGCCAGTAACAGGAAGTGACGTATCGGACGTCTCGCGCGGAAAACCGCCACTCACTGTCTCCGTATTTCCGTTGAAAATAAGGTGATACCAGCGAGCATAAAGTAAAACTATATCCATTCCCGTAAATTTGCCATTTTAGTTCACGAGTAGATGACGGACATGCTTCTTCTTCGTCTTAAATGAGTCAGACTAAAAGCATACTAGCGCCACCATCTGGATAAGTTATCATGTTTTTACAAGATAATTTTCACGTTTATACAAGATAATTATCATGTTTATACAAGATAATTATCACGTTTATACAAGATAATTTTCACGTTTATACAAGATAATTATCACGTTTATACAAGATAATTATCATGTTTATACAAGATAATTATCACGTTTTTACAAGATAATTATCACGTTTATACAAGATAATTATCATGTTTTTACAAGATAATTATCATGTTTATACAAGATAAGCAACAAAAAAATATTTTGTCCAGTGGCAGCAATACGCTTCCGTACTCCGAGGTTAAAAAAAAAAAAAAAAAAAAAAAAAGACAGCTTCCAGTCCAGGGCGGGCACAGCTGGCTCACAGGGCGGGCACGGCCCCCCAATGCCCGCCCATGCCGCCGGGTCTGGATGTGATTCGTTCTTCCAAGGAGCTGGGCAGCCAAAAAAGGCTTCAGAGGACCTCAAGGCAGCGCCATGAATGGAGAATTATGGTTATCAGGCCATTGTTAAAGCATCTATCAGTAAAAACAACAAATATAGGTCTCTATTTGCCAATCTTGGTTGTTGACCCAAGTGTTTTATGTTGAGGTAATCTTCTATTCGATCAATGAGATTCGATTATACGTCCGGGTCTTTGAGACTTAAACAGTTCTGCCCTCCAGGTGATAAAGGAGGCCAGACACAGAGTACGGCCCAGGATGCAGTCCCAGTGCCTCATGGGCATAAAGCAAAGTTGCATCTAGTTTCAGCGTGATGATGCTCAGTTGTCTTATTGTGCAGCTGCTTGGGATTTAGGGTGAACTCTTCACAGCATGGTGACACAATGCGTGTCGTTGCCCTCAAACACCAGTAGGCGTTTGACATAAAAGAGTTTGATGAACATTTACCAGGCGTGACCTGCAGGTGGCGTAATGGTTTCAAGAACCGCCGCACACAGACGATCCAGGACTGAAGTCTGCTGTTAAAGCAGCAACATTTTTTTCCTTTTCAGTTATTCCATCTACCATTATATTCAGTCATTACACACAGACTGATATATTTCAGGTGTTTATTTCTTTTCATTTTGATGATTATAATTGACAGCTAATGAAAACTCCCCAAATCTGTGTGTAATGAACAAATAGTTTACAAGTTTCACTTTTTCAATGGAATTACTGAATTTTTTTTAAATGTTTTCATGATATTCTTATTGTGACCAGCACCTTTATACTGTGCAGTACATGGACAAACTTTTAATTAGGCACAGATTATTATTTAAAACATTTTTTAAATGTAAAATCATTTTTGAGAAAGAATTCATTTTTTTGATATCTATAATTCTTAAGTATGTAAATTAATTCAGGTATTCACTTTAAATATTTGTCTGTTTGGCAAAAGTCTATACAAGTTGTATTTTTTTTAAATAAATTAGCCTGCTCAAATAAATTAACATGTTAATCATATTAAAATTATTTAAGATGCATCATTACTGAGATTCTTGTGTAAATATTTTTTTAATTTCCTCGTCCTAGTAAAATTTGAGAATTATGTCAATATTAAGGTGGTACAGCAGGGGGCGCCATAGTTCACATAAAAAATAAATCCTCTGATTCACTTTAGATTTAAAAGTTGTTTTTTTTATCTGCCTACACACATACGTGCTTAAAAACGGTTTCATTTGTGGTTTTCTGTACTTGCAAACGCATCAGCTGATCTTATTTTCCAAAATGATTCATTTGGTGATGAACACATTGTTTTATGAGTCTGTTTTTTTTTTTTCCACAGATGGGTCATCTTCAATGATCAGAAGGTCTGTGCTTCAGAGAAACCTCCCAAAGACCTGGGCTACCTGTATTTCTACCGTAGAGTGGCCGACTGAGGCGGAGCAGCGTTTCACTTCAGGAGGAGAAGACGAAGACGACGACGCCATCAAACCACAAACAGCAAGCTCTTACAAATGCTCTGGCACGCTTCACAACTGACAAACATGTAAATAAGGAAGTCTTTCAGATTGCTTATAAACGGTTAAATAAATTGGTGCAAATGTACAGATAAGTGTTGTTGGGGGGTTGTGTGTGTTGCTGTTCCTCTGTATCCACTGATAAATAACCACAGGCCTGTGTGAGCATCGACTCAGGTTGTCACCAGAGCAACTTTGACTTAAAGCCAGAACTAATCCAGACCTGATAAAAGCACGAGATCCGGGGTCTGCTCTGAAAAAAAAAATGGTCTCATGATTGGGAAAACTTGCTTGATGGAACAAACACTCCAAACATCGACTGACTTGGGACCGCTGAGCTCATGATTGACAAGTTTACGCTGATCTTTCCCGACTATTGATCTCCACTGCCATCAGTAGTCACTGCCCGTATTCGTTAAAACATGTCGCTCTTCAGGCCCGCCTTCTCGTTTGACTGGGAAATCGCACCGCTCTAGTTAGACTCAACCTCTACTACCTGTTTAAGTGCTACAAACACTCGTAGGGGAAAAAAGAGAAAAGTTATAAGAGTAAAAACACCAAATCAACATGTTTTCCTTAAGCGTTCGGTGAGGGTGATTCTTGGGTGACTCGTGTTTTATTTTGTTATTTTCAAAACGAATGCTTTGTTACTTCTGCTGTGAAAAATAAAGGTTTTTCCTCTCCGTCGATCTTGTTCTTCGGTTTGTTGCAACTCCAGCTCGTTTATTGCTTGCTTCCCTGGGAAGTCAGAACATTTTCTCGTTTCCCCTTTATGAAAGTGGGGAAAATTTTTTGTGAAAATAAAGCAATAATTTTAAGTGGTGTTTTTAGGCTCCCTGAGCTCTTTGAGAACAGTTCAGCGAGTGCCAGGCCTCCGTTGTGAGAAAACGGAGGCATAAGTAGCAAACCCACAGAAAGCTGGGGTTTAGATTGGCCCACAGCAGCTTTCCAAGTGCTGCTTTCTCTTCAGAGCTCTTCCGCCTTCTTCACTTTCTGCATCCCTGCACACTTGTTTCGATGAACTGAGTTACTGAGAGGATGAAACGAGGATTTTGAGCCTCAACAACAGCATTAAAGACGAAAGAAAGTAGGATTTAAGGTGAGATCTCAATCAAAAATGTTTAATGTGTTTTGTGTACTTTTAAATTTTAAATGTTTCTCGATTCGCTTTTTTTCGGTTACAGACTTTGACTGAGGATGGAGCAATTTGAATAATGTTTTGTTTGTACTGTGTTTTGTTTGATGACGTTTCCGTACCGGATGCAACTTTAAAATGCATCATAGAGCGATTTTAAAACCACACACCATATGTGTTTTAAAAAAAAAAAGTCTAAGCAGTATATTTTCAGACCATTTCTACATTTTTAAGAAAAGCCAGCATGTGTCACATGTTTTAATGTACAAAAGAAATAGAGAAAGGCAGGAAGTAGAGAGGAGCTTGGTGGTTAGAGCTCACATGCTTGGTAAGGTGCTCAGAAACAGTAGCTGCATGTCTGTAAAATAGAAAAAAGGGTTTGCTTTCACGCCCTGAACTAGGGCGTCACTATATTAAAACAATACAGATGCTAAGAAAGGTGCTTGATTCAATTTTCTGTACCGCAGCAACGTGTTTTTGAAGGCACAGGATTATTTCTGGTTAAGAGCAAAAAATATTCACATAATGACAAATGTAACTATAATTTTCTTCATTATGGCAAAACCAACAAGTTGGGGAAACATTTCTATGGAGGACTGAAATTAATAGAATTTAAAATAAAAGCAGTAAAGTACAACTTGCCCAAGGACTAAATAAATACAATTAAAATGTACCATTCAGTTTAAAAATGAGAACTTAAATTTTTGTTTTTTCTTTTATTTGCTTTTTGTGGCTCTTATTTCCCCCTTGAATTTTCTTACAGATCTGTCCCCGCCTACTTTGTGCTCGCCTTTAGCCCAAAAACAACCATAGAGGGCTGAGCAGATAGCAAACGGAGCAGATTGTCTGAGTTGATCGCGCGGCAAACACACGTTGTGCGAGCGTGCTAATCTCCCTGTCAGTATAGTATAGAAGTATACACTGCAAAAACGGATCTAAAAAGTAAGTAAAATGTTCTTAAAGTTAGTGTATTTATCCTTTATTTGAGCAGGTCATTAAGACTATCTGCCAATGGAATGAGTATTTTTACCCCTAAAATAAGAGAATTTGACATCCTGCACTTGAAATAAGATGGAGATGAATTGTTCCTATTTTAATTGCAAAAATCTTATTCCACTGGCTAATCATCTTATTTACCTGCTCAAATCAAGGACAAATACACTGATTTTAAGACCGTTTTACTTAATTCTAGCTCCGTTTTTGTAGTATAGTTATGGTGAGAACGGATCTGCACACAACTTCCTTCTGCTTGACCAATAGTAGCTGACCCAACAAAGGACAACCTACCTTATTTGCACAAAGAGCCAGAAATGCATAGGGAAAAAGTAAAAATGGAGACAGAAGAATTTAAGGAGATGACATGAAAATAAAAGGATAAGTAAACTCAAGGGGGAAATAACGCATCTACGCCACTATTCAAAAGTTTGGCCATTCAATGGCTTTTCCTCATTTTTATGACTTTCTATATTGCAGATACATAGTGACGACATCAAAACTATGACTAAAAAGTACTTAGAATTATGTATCAAACAGAACTGTGTATAACTAAAAGAAAAACGTGAAAAGAAACTGTCAAATTAGAATCATATCCTTAAATATGTTGGAAAGAAATATGAAGGTCAATTAAATTGTAAAACATTAAAAGTAACTGGAAAATTAAAAAAAAAACTAAATTGCATTATTTCTCTTTTTTAAATCAACTATATATTTCTGTCAGTTTTGGTCCTCCATACTCTCAGGTTCAGGATTATATAATTGAAGTGTCACTTCCCTGTTTGGAAAAACAGGGATAATAACCAGATAGTGTGTTAATATCCTGTATGGATTATGTACGTTTTCCTTTAATCAGTTATTTCATAAAAAAAAATGCATCTTTAGGTGTGCGCTTCCAGTTGCCTGTGAATTTTCTGATGAAACAAACAACTTTTACTTCTGAAGACATTACTCTGTGTCGTAGCGCTTTTAGCGTTGTTCAGCATTTAGTTTGTCTTGTGCGTCTGGAAACTTCCTTCAAACACTTTTGTGTTCATGTTGTCGACAAAGAATGTCGCATATTTCCTTCTGGTTGTTCTCATGTTAGCAAAGCTTCAAACTTCCAGCGGAAGACCATTATTATGGAGAAGCTGCAGGATTGATTACATCGAGGCGTTGATTATTTTAACAACACTAAGTTCTGAACTGCTGCATTTATGTTCTTTTCTTTTTATTATTTGCTTTAAGATCCAGCGGCCAGAATGAAGACAGTCATCCTGTTTGGGTTGGGTGAGTCGGTTTACAGCGCAGGTTTCAAATCCTCTAAAGCTTAAACTAACAGTGTTTAACATTAAATTTGATTTGATTCTCTTTAGTGCTTGGAGCGCTCTCTGCTGCAGGCAAAGTTTTCTTTGCAGAGGTTGGGCAGAAAGTCAATTTACAGTGTGGCGTTAATAGCTTTAAATATGTAGTGAAATGGATTGATCCTGATAAGAAAACAGTGAGAATAAATAGGAAAGGTGGTTTCCCTGGCAAAGGTACAAAATGAACCACATCAAAATACTCTGACACATTGTTGAATTTGTATATTATTAAATACATAACTGTGCAACGTGTATGTTCCCTGTACTAGGACAAAGTCAAATTGCATCAAGGGCACAGATACGACGAGACACAGACCTGGAAATATCCGATGTAAAGGAATCAGATTTTGGGGAGTTCACTTGTAAAGTGGATGGCAAACCCTATGAACACACGCTGGTCGTGGTGTCAGGTAAGTAGCAGATCCAAGAAAAAAAACAAAGCAACCTGTTAATAGCAGCACACACGACTACATTAATATGTTAAAAGTAGAACTATTGAATGAAAGGCACATCGAAGGATGAACAAAGTGGGAATATCACACTTGTTTCTCTTTTTAAACAAGTCAGTTTTAGAGGGGGAAAAGTTTGCAATGGTTGTACCTAATAGCATTTCATTAATGGGAAGTGACCACAACACTGTTATAAACTGAAGATTGCGTTAGAGCATAATTTCTAAATAAAAGCAGAAGCCAAAGAAAAGTTCAGCAATGCAATATTTAAATTTCTCTGCCATGTGAAAGTCTTTAAGTCTTTATAATTTTTCCAAACACACTAGTTGAAAGTTTTTCCTTTCGTTTCTGTGCCTTACAAATATCTGCTGCAAAATAACATTCCAGCGTCTTGTTCTCACACGTTTGGATTTCCATTTGTGCTCAAACACCTCATCCTCTTGGCTTCTGGTGTTTAGCAGCCCTTCATGATGGGTTATTCTTATTTACACAGAAAATAATTGATACCAGAATGTTTTTGGGGTGCTGATAATATCAATTGTCTAAGTGTCAACAGTGGTACAGGGATTTAAGCATCTAACTTTCATCCCTAGATGGTTAAGCATTCATTGAGTATAGTAAGTATAAAAAAGGATTTAAAATGAAAAAAACAAGAGTACTCTGTCCATAGTAGTACAGCGTGTGTTTTACACCCTTTATCCCAATACATAGGCCCTATACAAGACAGGGCTGCATTGTAAGTATTAAACCAACCCCATAGATACTCCAGGGCTTGGTGTTTTACAAGATACGCTTAATTTCTTTATGTTTGGAATAGATTAGAAAGACCTTTATCCTCCCACTGAGGGGGAAATTCGAGTGTAACAGGGACAAAAACAAGTAGACAGGAGACAGAAGACTTACAAGATTATATAATATGAACGTTTTAAAAGTTAAGATGCACAGCAGAAGAGGAAGAACATATCAGAAAGGAAAAAAAAATACAAAATAATTTATTCATAAACAATGAGGCATATTCAGACATATTCATATTCAAAAATGAGAAATTTTAAAGCTAGATAAGAAAGAGAGCAGCCGATTTACAGATTGTAGAAACAGAGTGAAACAGGAAAGATAATACGTGTTTTTATATCCATTACCATATAAAACAAGACAACACAGCAGCTTAAACGTGAGTTTTCTCATTGCTCTGATCCTCATTGCATCTTCTTTCTCTTTTTACAACTCTGGAAAAAGAGACCTGCAACCCGCCCAACCATAAAGGCGTCTGCCCAACCCATCAATCAGTGGTGCGCTCCGATCAGCACCTGGCGCTCACAGAGCGGGGCCGTGGTACACCATCCGCCAGAGTTGCAAAATGGTTAAAAAAAGCTTGGTTTATTATTATTTTGTTTACGTTTCAGCTTGGATTTTATTTACTGCGCAGCACAGTTTTTCGGTGACTTCAGTTTTTCGGCAAAATCAACGCTCCAGTGTACTGGAGTGCTGATTTTGCCGAAAAACTGAAGTCACTGGCCGCCATCTTGCTACTCCCTACTCTCACAAAATCCCATAGGATTTGGTTGCAACAACAAGCAGTTTTCTGGCTGTGGGAAAACGTTTCACAGGTAATTCTACAGTCAGTGGATGTAATAACACTATCAACTACTAGGAAATTAGGTGCTGAAATATTTTACATGTTATTCATATTAAATATATATGTATATATAAGTATGTGTGTAGGTATGTATGTATATACATGCATACATACATGTAAATATATGTTTTTGTATATTGTTATCTATATATTTATAAATGTTATATATATATATTTAAATGAATAAAATGCAAACTATTTCAGCACATGACTTTCTCATTATTTGATAGTTTTTGAACATAACATAAAAGTATATGGCATTTGACATGTAGTAGACATATGGCTGCACAGTGGCGCAGTGGGTAGCGCTGTTGCCTTGCAGCAAGAAGGTCCTGGGTCTTTCTGCATGGAGTTTGCATGTTCTCCCTGTGCATGCGTGGGTTCTCTCCGGGTACTCCGGCTTCCTCCCACAGACCAAAAACATGACTGTTAGGTTAATTGGCTTCTCTAAATTGTCCTTAGGTGTGAGTGTGTGCATGAATGGTTGTTTGTCTCTGTGTTGCCCTGCGACAGACTGGCGACCTGTCCAGGGTGTACCCCGCCTCTCGCCCAGTGAAGGCTGGAGATAGGCACCAGCAACCCCCGTGACCCCATGAGGGATAAAGCGGTTCGGAAAATGGATGGATGGATGGGCATTTGACATTTTAAAAGTTTTAATCCCCCCCTGAACATGAGAAAATCCTCGTTATTCGATGCTGTAGCGCACATATTCCCTAGTTACTGGGGGAAAATAGGGAGTACCAATATGGCGGCTGGTGGCTTCAAAGCGACTCGTTCTAACAGCGGGCGATTAGCACTCCAGTGTATAATATAGCTCAGTGTTAGTGACACGCGCATCGACACAGGTTTTGCTCTACGAGCTCGATGCATGCGCCGACGCATCGGTGTTGCCGGACCCATCACTACTGAGAGGTCATCTCATCCTTCCTTCTCTCATGACAACATGCGCACGAGTCCTATCATGATGTGAAAAAAAAGTTCATTGTGCGACATGAGTAACGTGCAGTAACGGGGTGTCTGCAATGATAACGTCGTTATACAGTCAAAGCAATTAGTTAGATTACTCGTTACTGAAAAAAGTAACGGTGTTTGTAACGTCGTTTATTTCAACGCAGTTATTCCCATCACTGCTGATGTTACCCTGGATTGTAAGGTCAGCAGTCCGGGCGACAGCATTAAACGCTGGTGGCGCTCACCCAATGGTTCAGAGCAACAATCTCAGAAAGTTGAGCTGAAAGCTGTTGCTTCCTCACATCAAGGGACTTGGCAGTGTAGAGCGTCCAATGAAGGGGATAAATTCAGCAAAGATGTTGCCATTGTTGTAAAATGTAGGATATTTTCATTAAAATATAAACCTCATAGTGATGATTTCATGAGAAATTCAACCCGTGACCAGAAGCAAACAAATGTTTTTTTTTTTTTTGCTTTTTTGTTTCAGCTCCAGATCCAAAACCAACAACTCCTGCAGTTAAAAGAAATCCGGGCCTGAGCTGGTGGATTTGGGTTGCCATCGGAGCGGCGGGCCTGGTCTTTATCATCCTGATGGTCGTTGTGGTCGTCGTGTACAAGAGGACAAAAAGGAGGAAGGTAAACGTGGGAAATCGGTCTGATGATTTGCCTCTGGCGGGTGAAACGAGAGGATCGAGAGGATTGAATCTGTGCGTTTGCTTCTTTCTACAGAAGACATTCATGAGGATGAAGAGGGCCCCACCCCCACTCATGACCCCAGATGTGGAGGTCAACGGTATCCTGGGTTCACATGGCAACGAGGTCGACGACTCTCTCTACTTCCCACTGCTGTGTCAGTCTGTCTGTCATTTCTGCATTTAATTTTTTTTTTAAACCAATTTATTTATTTATTTTACATCTTTTATTTAGTCGTTAGTTTTGGAGAAATATAAACTAGCAAATAGAATGTTCATTAAATACATCCCAGTAATTCAACTGTTTTCTGTCAACTGTATCTCAGCTCCGGTCCTCGATGACTCCACTGTGTCCCAGTTGTGTGAAATGGGTTTTCCAGTGGAGGCCTGCAGGAAAGCGGTCTACTACACTGGCAACACTGGAATCGATGCCGCCATGAACTGGATCATGAGCCACATGGACGACCCTGGTGTGTAGAAACTGGGAGTCTTCCAGGGAACATTTCCAAGTTTAACCGTTAATCTGCATCCATGTTTCTGTCTCCTGGTGGTCTGCAGACTTTTCGGCACCCCTTGTATTGCCAGGCAGCAGTTCTGGACCCGGGACCACTCCGACAGAGAGCCTCTCCGAGGAACATCTGGCAACGATCGTCTCCATGGGCTTCAGTCGAGATCAGGCAACCAAAGCGCTCCGAGCGACGGTAAGAATCACACGGTCCATTTTTAAAATGGAAACTGACCGCATGTCTTCATTTGGAGACATTGGCTGGAAGCGTTGATACGTGGCCAGATTAAATGCACATAAAGGGAAATTAATGTTTAACAGCTTTCAGTCTTCACTTTCTAGTAATGTGTTAAACTTCTCAGGAGAAACTTTTCCTGAGTTTCTAGCTGTAATTTTCTACCTTTTATGTACACATTCAATAATAAATTGTATTTTGTGGTGCTTTTCTAGATACTCAGACTCTTTACTAAGGTGCAGCAATAAAAAAAAAAAAGATAATTAGTTGCTTTTGCTGCTATTTCACTCATTTTCAGTCCACATCTTATTCCTGACTACAATACTGTTTTAAATTTAATTACGTAAAACAAATATTTTGAAATAGCTTTTTATCAAAAGCAAACCAGAAAGCGCTTCATAGAACAGAACTATAACATAAAATGTTGAACTAACATATAATAAAGAGAGAAAACATAAAAGCAGAAATGCGCTGACCACCAGGTCAGTTCTGAGTTTTGATTTTCTTTCAGGTCTGACTCGCTGATCCTGACTTTAGAAATTATAAAAGAGAAAAATGTTATGCATCTCTGATCAAAGTAGTAGTTTAAAATCACTCAGAAGTTAAATGTTAACTCAACCTCAAATTTACTTTTTTGTGCTAATAAAGTGTAAACATGGCTGTGTAATATTGCTGCTTACATTTCCCAGTCCTTATTTTTCACATTTGTTGAAATCCTGCGTTTGTTTCTAAAACCAGCTGTGTAGCGCCCCCTCATGTTTGACCAATGAACTGCATTTGAAGTTGAAATCAGTATTTGTATTGACTCAAAAGTTACTGTGAGTCACCCAGAAAAATTTACGTCAGTAGCTCTGCGGCTGCTGGTTATAAGCAGCTCCGTCTCGTACGCCTCCGTAACAACTTGGAAAATTGAGCTTTGCAATCTTTCTATCGATTTTCAGGTTAACGACTTATTAGCTTAACATTCGGTTAGTTAATAGAAAACCCTAAACTATATAGATATATATATATATATTAACTGCTGAGCTGAATAGTTGCCATATTTTATTGTATAATCCAAGTTTGGAATGCTAAGGGGTATAATCGGATAGGGATGAGGTTATTTATTGATCATTTGCTAAAGCAAATTCACCAGAAACTCTCTAGAAGCCATTTGTAAGTAAGAGGAAATGCTGAGAAAATGACAGAAGAACAGGACCAGTGTTGTGTGGCAAAGGATCAGTGGTGTAGATCTTAATATGATAGTTCAAAACCCAAGTTTGAATGGAGAATAATGGAAATTGTGCAGCAATGAGTGTCTCAGTTCAACAATGAAACACAGAGGAGGACTTTAGCTTTATGTAAACTATTGCATGGAAGTTATAGCTGGACGTTTGCTTTCTTCCTGTTTAGAGTACGAGTTGTTTGCTTTCATCAGTCACATGGGGACGAGCACCATGTGTGGCCACTATGTCTGTCACATCAAGAAGGACCAACAGTAAGTTGTTTATGCATGTTTCCAACTTTCAAAGGTTGTTTAATACGACTAAACGTCAGGTATTAATGGGCCTATTTGAATATGATATGGTGTACGTGCAGAACAGCGATGATGTGATTCGTTCTCCAAGGAGCTGGGCAGTGTGATTTATGTAGTATTGGCCTAATCCTGCTTCGCTACTAAAGGCCCATTTTTACCCCGGTTTAAGATTTGACAATAAAATAAGGAATCATTGATCAGAGGTAGAACGGTTTAAATACATATTTAATTCATAGAAATTAAATATGGAGACAGAGTTACATTACCAATTGAGATCTTTCACCGCACGGTCGAGAAGTCTGTCTGTCTGAAGTAAGTTTTACCAAGACATTCCTTTTATCAACTTTAAACTCCTCCTGCATGGCTCAGTGGGAGGATGACTGACCCCCTCTCCTTCTGACCACCCCCTCAGGACAATAAAACTCCATGTTTATCTTACGCTGGAGCAGGAAGGAACAGACCCCACTCTGCTTTACTCAGTAACCCCAACTAAGATATGTTTTTAATTCTCAACAACCCCTCTGTTTTGATCCCTCAAAGATCAAACCAATAATTAGGCTAAACTAAGTCTATGTCTTGAAACCTTTAAACAAAATGTAAATAGTAAGATGTAATATTGTAACCCACTGTCCCCTCTGTTGGCGACTTATGAAATCAAATGAAGTTCAAATGTTCCCCTTAAATGTAAAATAACCCAAGTATAAGCTAAAAAGCTACTAAAACTATCTGAATCTCTAACCTACTAGAATTAAGAAAAGTAAGCACCTTTATCCGAGAGGTGCAAGGCTAAGATAAATGTGCAACTACCAGAAACTATTATATGATCTTAATATGACTTTAAGAGTCCTAACCTAGATTAACAAATTGCTTCTTAGAAATAAAGATAACCCATGAAAGCACTACACTCAGATCAAACCATAGAATAAAAAACAGATTTTCATGCAATGCAAAACCAAGATTCTAACGATACTAATATTGAACACCTTATGAATATGGAACTTATAAGACATATGCAGTGGTTACAAAACTCTCATTTTCTTTTTTCTTTTTTACACAATGCATTCAATTGTGGTCATGATGTCTTGCGTCTCGGAGATGTCTTCTTCTCGCCTTTAAAGAAGATGGTGTAAAGAGCCAGTGTTCCAACCGCGGTCTCCACAGAACTGTATGTTAATCTTTATTAAAAATAAAAAACGAAAACAAAATAAATTTCCAGCTGCCCCTTCCGTGGGTGGCTCAGCGCGTCAAATTGTTCCGGTGATCTTTCCTTGAACCCTCTGTTTGGCTGGTACACACGGCTCTGGAATCAGATGGGCCCCTGACCTCTGGCCCACCACATCTGTCTGTTGATGACTTTAGCGTGCATCCTTCGAGGTTGGGGGTCGGTGGACTCCCTTCACATTTCTCCTAATTTTATGTCTCCTGAAACTTACACGACAACCGTTTAAATATCAAATGTCGTGTGCTACCTGTAATTCCGGAGGTTGACTTCGGTCCCGAAAAGCTCCTTTCAGTCATATGGAAACATATCCTGTAATGAAATTAACTGAACACTCCCACAAGAAACACATTTCACATCTTCCATTGTTCTCTCTCCAGCCTATGAGAAACCATTTTAGAAATGTAATAGTTAATGAGACATTTTATTGCAATTCCTCTTTCCCCGTCCTTACGCTGTCCTGTAAGAAAATGCAACGACCAGACAAATACGTTAATCTCTGGTGAAGATTCCCCTGTCTGTAAAATCAAAAATTAGTTAATGCAGTTGTGAAATCAAAGTATAGTAACGAGACGCATGTGGGGCCCGTTTGTGTTGGACCAACCTTTTGTCTAAGTTTCCTTGAGACAGTGAGTCTGCTGCCTAACCTTTGACCGTTAAATTTAATCTCTTCTCTTAGCTCGGTTCCTGGGGAAACTGGAACAATCGTAAAACCTTGTGACATGCACTTATCTGCACACAAGACTGTCATATGGCCTTGGTGCATCCTGTTTCTGACACATGCTCACTGAAGTGTGAAACCAACCTTTGTTCTCCTCATCTGTTCAGGTCACTGGGTTAAAGTTAACATCTATATCACTTTAAGCTACACTATTATATATAAGTGATTATATTTCCATAACACTGTTATCCTGTAAGAATGTCAGAATGTTCTCTGAATTAAAGATTAAAGATTACCATCCATCACACCACTTCACATAAAACCTTTCAGCACGTCACCACACTTTGCTTCTGTACCCTTTACTCAGATGTCTATGCTGCAAAAAAGTTCCTATTTTTAATCTGAGAAGAAAAGCAAACCCTCGTTTTAGTTCACCTATCGTTTTATCCAGTTGTTACAAATCCTGATCCAGTTTACTGCAACAGATATACGTGGCTTTGAATCCTTAACTAACCTACCTGACACACCAATGATTTTAAAGTAAACTAAATATGCATTAAGTTACCCTCTGTTTATCTCTGTTTTATCCATTTTTTTGTAGTTTATGTAGTTTTTCTATTTAATTTAACATTCACTTTATTATCCTGCTTAAACTGTTTAAGCCTTTATCCAAGAACCCCCTCATATAATCTATCTGTAGCAGATACGTGGTGTCTGACACTCCGCCCATTAAATCTAATTTATAGTTCTGTTTTGGGAGTCACTTAACAAACATTCCAGAGAGCCATGGGTAAGGTCTTTTGTGGGGGTTTCTTTTTGTTTAAACAACCGTTATCTGATTTACAATGCAGTTACATACCTCTGTGGTGTCCTGCACAAGAATCCTTCCTCCGAATTACTTGTGCCAAGGGTTGATATAAAGTTTAAGATCTAAATAACTTTAAGATACAGTGTTATCATATAATTGTTTATGTCATATCCCTCTGCTTGGAACAAAATTAACTTTGTTACAAAACATTAACAAAGAATAGTATTAGTCATCACAAGGAATCAATTAACTGCAAATAATTAACTGAATTGAAGTATGAAAAACACTGCCCTATATCCTGGATTCAGATCAAAACTTAATGCAATTTCATAATCCCACAGATCTACAAGAAGTCCTCCAAAAGTTGTGTAAGATCATTGTACCCATTGAAATAATGATTATTCTAATGTGCTCACAGCAAGTTGATGGTATGAGAATGCTGACTGTTCCAAGGTACTTACATACTGATAAAATATTGGGCTTTACCTGAATAAAACACCTGGTAACGGCAAAGTCTGGTAAAAATCTGATAAGTTTTAGCATGCAACAGTTATACTGTACAATAGAAAAATCTCAATACTTGAGAGCTATTTAAGAAATAACCTAACAGATCCGTTTAACCTAAAAAGTGTATCTCTACAATGAATAGGAAACAAGACGTCTCACCCAGATCACCGCTGTGCCTGCTAGTGAGAGGCCCCCCGCGTCATAGAAGCTGATAAGAACTTCCAGTCTGTAAATTTATGGCATGCAGCTGTGAGCATGTAGCATCACAGAACCCTAAATGTGAAAAATATCCCCACCCCAGTGAATTTTCTGCTAATAATTGTGATGGTAAAATACACCTTCTGCTGTCAATTATGAGCAATACGGTCCTGGACATAATAGAATTAAAACTCATGTTTAAAAGGAACATATCAGTTATATAGTAAAAAATTTAAGAGACAGTAGTATATTTTTCAAAACCGCAAACCTGTACTGCTGGTATCTGCCCAATCGGCTGCCTTAAGAAGTTATTACCTGCACCAATCCATTTGCCTAGAAGCTCAAGAGTTGGAGACACAGAAAAAATATTAGAAATCACATTCCATTAAATTTGGTCAGAAGAATATTGGTAGAAATAACAGTCTGAATTACCTTAACAAAAAGTCTGTTATCAGTCTGTGGTCCTTGAGATGGACTGGACTGACATGTACAGCAGATCAGGCAGAAAAGAGATTGGAGTTTAGACGTCGCACTCACAGCTTCCATGTATGGAACTCCACATTTCGTCCCCCACGTGTTGCAGTGATTCGCTGTCGACGCAACTCAGTGACAAAGTTCTGGTCCACGACTCAGAAACAGGATGAGACATTCAACTCCAGTGTATGCAGATAGTCATTTTCCCTTGACAGCTTAGGATCTGTGCTGTTCATAGGCGTTGGCCATTGTTCCAGGGTGAGGAAACATTGTTCATGGGAGCGTTATCCCCTAGACGGAGCACTGACCTTCTTGAAGGTGAGGTGGTATTGGGACTTCTTGCCAGGATTTAGTGATGTGAAACAGTCCCTGGCCCAGTGTCCAGCGTAAGCAACTGTCCCAGACACACATATCGGCTGTAAATGCTCAGTTTCATTCTTCCAACCCCAAATCGGCACCGATCTGCGTCTCATGTCAGCCGTGTCCATACTCCAGAACGAACAGACCTGTAACAAAATTAAGATAGAAAAAGAAAAACGGGGGAAGGGAGCTCCCCCACCTTAAATTAAAATAGAGATAGTTATCGATGGAATCAGCTGCTTACTCTCACTCCTTCCTATGTTGTTTTCCAATAACTGTAATTTTACCAACTTTTAGTAATTAACAAACTCAAGCATTGTGTATCACCCTTCCTTTGAGTCACAGGCAAATGGTGTATCAAATATTGTCTGAGCGAGCGTATCAAGATTTAAAATCATCAGCTGAGATATTGAAGAGGACACGTTTTTTTTAACACTATTACTCTAAATAATTCCCCTAAATTGGACTGATTTATTTAGGATCCACAACTGTGTGTTTGATCCATCCTACTGATTTTTTTTTCAGAAGATATCGAGAGTCCCAGTCAAACTCAGGAACCTTCTGCTAAAGTGTATAAAGAAAATGCTGTATAACTACATCTATCAAGGAAGAAAATATAAAGACACCAAAGGTACATTTTAAAACAGCTCTAAAATCAGTTATGTGCCTTTGTTTAGTAAATTTTTAAGTCAAATTCTGCCGGCCACAAACAATCACCAGCAACTGATGTTGAAAAGTTTATTCACCAGAATTCGCACATTACCAAATGAACAAAGAAAAAAGATTCCTCGGGCTCTAAATTACTGTGTAACAAGGGCATCTGCATTTTGTGGGACCATGAAAATGTGATTACATATAATGAATAATTTGGGGACCGTTCTGTGATGATCCCGTAATATTTTCTATTTCTACTAGGTTTTGGCGCTCTGCAATATCAGTATCTATAATAAAATGATACACGCCATTAACATTTGTCACAGATTCCTCAATTTTAGCTGCTTCATTTGAGGATAACTTCAAAACTGACTCATGACTAAATGCAGGGTTAACAAAATCTGTCAAATTAACCGCAATATCCATTTGCACACACTATTAAGGTACAGTTTAAACTTAACTTCTAACTCTGTTTAGTTCCGCTTACTTGTGTTTTTTCCCAGGCCTGCAAATGAGCAAAAGTTTATAGGGTGGCTATTTTCTGCTCCCTATTAATCAGCCAGATTTAAGTCTGATGAATTATATCTATTTATTTATTTACTATATCTAGGGCTATCAAACAATGAAAACCTTTTAATCACTATTTAATCGCAAATTATATTTCATGTCTGAAAATATATACATTCATTAGGCATTTTAAAACGCTATTTTGCAATAGATAATGCTAGTTAAAATTACACTCTAACGGAAAGCATTTTCCCGTTTTTGTGTTTTCCCAATTTATAATGCCTCAAACAAATGTTCAATGTTCTGCCAAATTTTCAACAACTTTTCCAAACTTCTAACCACTTTCTAACTTTTAGGCTACAGTTCAAAATAAAAAGTTTTCTCCAAAACTCACCAAAATGCAGCTGTTCATGCTCTCCAATGCAACTCACCCATACAGCTTGCAGCCAATACCTCAAATCGCGTTACTGCATTGAAATTCTCCTGCACTTCAACAAACATCATTAATGCATCAACCTTTTTTCCAATGATTTCCAATTTCCCCTTAGTTTTTATTTTCACCCATATTTTTACTTATCACTTTTACTTAACAAAATTAAACTGCTCCCCAGTCATTGCTCTAATCTTGAGGCCCACGCACGTGGAGAAATTCACACACACACACACAAGAGACTTCGAAGCCGCGCACACACAGAGACAGACTCAGACCGGAGCTTCTAATCATTCAAACCATGGATCCCATTTTACAGAGACAAAATTGTTAGACAAGACGTAACAAACATAACATTTTAAGACAGACAGCCTGGCGCATCACAGAGAGACCCTCGTCCCTTCCGTAGTCGACAAAACGTTTCCTTATGTTAAAATCTCCTCGTCTGATCGTCGTGTTCTCGAAAAACCCAGTTTTTCGAAAACTAGAAAACAATCCTATTGTCTTCCTGGGGCCCCTTTTTTAATCTCTTATCTTCTATAACAGCTCACTCTTAAGGTCTTGCTGCTCTTAGCCTCAACATAAGATCCTACGTATTCTTGGCCGTCCTATCGCTGTGCTGCATTAGGGTGTCCCCTTCCCCAAAGAAAGCACTCCATCTTAGTCCTAAATTCACCAGTTTGTCAGTCTGGTGCAGAGGTGACCAAATCTCGGGACTCTTTTTATTCTTTGTATTTTATCTTTTTTATTTGATTTTAAATAGTTTTTTGCAATCTCAACATTTAAGTTTCTCAATTGTTATTCTTATGTTATTTTATTTAATTTTGTAAAGTCTCAACAGTTAAGTTTCTTGGCTGTTATTTCTAATTTCCTTCTCATACAGCCTCACCATCTAAGATTACTTGCCATTTAATTTTCTATCTAATTTTACGTTTTTCTGACGCAAACAAACACATAAATCCCATTCAATCATTTCTCGGATTCAACATAAATTCCATTCAAACCTAGTTGTACTGTTCAGCCTCTGATATTTTGAGAAGAAAGCTTCTCATTTACAGCAACACTTGATTTAGCCTACATCTAATCTTTAGCCAATAGGAGAATCAAAATCTCCTTACTTTTTTTCGGGTCGACCCTGTTTTGCTGTAAGTGATTACTTCTTCGTGCCCAAATTCAAAAGGTTCCTCCACTTTATTGTCAAATCCGGGTCACGGCTGACCAAATTGTGATTTATGTAGTATTGGCCTAATCCTACTTCGCTACTAAAGGCCCAGTTTTACCCCGGTTTAAGATTTGACAATAAAATAAGGAATCATTGATCAGAGGTAGAACGGTTTAAATACATATTTAATTCATAGAAATTAAATATGGAGACAGAGTTACATTACCAATCGAGATCTTTCACCGCGCGGTCGAGAAGTCTGTCTGTCTGAAGTAAGTTTTACCAAGACATTCCTTTTATCAACTTTAAACTCCTCCTGCATGGCTCAGTGGGAGGATGACTGACCCCCTCTCCTTCTGACCACCCCCTCAGGACAATAAAACTCTATGTTTATCTTACGCTGGAGCAGGAAGGAACAGACCCCACTCTGCTTTACTCAGTAACCCCAACTAAGATATATTTTTAATTCTCAACAGCAGCCAAAAAAGGCTTCAGAGGACCTCAATGGCGACGCCATGAATGAAGTATTATGGTTATCAGGCCATTGTTAAAGCATCTATCAGTAAAAACAACAAATATAGGTCTCTATTTGCCAATCTTGGTTGTTGACCCGAGTGTTTTATGTTGAGGTAATCTTCTATTCGATCAATGAGATTCGATTATACGTCCGGGTCTTTGAGCCTTAAACAGTTCTGCCCTCCAGGTGATAGATAAAGGAGGCCAGACACAGAGTACGGCCCAGGATGCAGTCCCAGTGCCTCATGGGCATAAAGCAAAGTTGCATCTAGTTTCAGCATGATGGTGCTCAGTTGTCTTATTGTGCAGCTGCTTGGGATTTAGGGTGAACTCTTCACAGCATGGTGACACAATGCGTGTCGTTGCCCTCAAACACCCGTAGGTGTTTGACTGTGACAGCTGTGAAGCACACATACTGATTACCTGCCAGATACGACCGTCAGCTTCATGCGAATCCAAAGCCTGGTAATGCTGTGTGACTTCCTCTGGGTCAGTTGATCCTTAATTAACGCTTTTTCATGATTACTGGACGCTTTCGACAACAGCCTCTAAAAAGGCACTCGACTTATAATCCTGCCACTGTTGTCGTCCTGAATGTAGCAGCTTCTTCCAAATTAAATAGTTTAGTAAATTATGTTCTAGTCTGACTTCCATCTGAAGGCTTAACTGTTTTTAAGTGTTTTCTCGTTGTATCTTTACATGAACCATTAGATAAAATACAGCTGCATCTCGATAAATTTGAATATCCGTGACAATTTCATTTGTCACTAAATCTATTAAGTGAAACTCACATTTTAATGTGTAATATGTTGCAAAATTTGGTCTAACAAGGTAGTTAGTAAACTGGAAAGAAATAGTTTGGATACGCGCTTCCAAAAACAGAAAAACGTGTCCAACAGTTGGCAGAAAAAAATATTTCAACTGCGTATACATTTATAAGGATATTCACAAATAAACATTTGTACACAGCATGATGCTAAAGGAGCTGGCTGTTCAGAGAGCCACATCCAAACATGTTAATGGAAAGTTGAGTGGAAGGAAAAAGTGAGATAAAACAAGGTGCAAAGCAATTGGGATAACCACACCAGAGAGGATTGTGGAGCGAAACCCATTCAAGAGTTTGATGGACATTTACCAGGCGTGATCTGCAGGTGGCGTAATGGTTTCAAGAACCGCAGCACACAGATGATCCAGGACAGAAGTCTGCTGTTAAAACAAGACTTTTATTTCCTTTTCAGTTATTCCATCTACCATTATATTCTGTTAATTTTGATGATTATAATTGACAGCTAATGCAAACTCCCCAAATCTTTGTGTAATGAACAAATACAGTTTACAAGTTTCACTATTTTAATGGAATTACTGAAATTTTTTTAATGTTTTCATGATATTCTAATTATATGACCAGCACCTGTAAACTGTGCAGTACATGGACAAACTTTTAATTAGGCCGACATTATTATCTAAAACATTTTTTAAATGTGAAACCATTTTTGAGAAAGAATTCGTTTTTTTGATAGCTGTAATTCTTAATTATGTAAATTAACTCAGGTATTCACTTTAAATATTTGTCTGTTTGGTAAAAGTCTATACAAGTTGTATTTTTTTTAATGAATTAGCCTGCTCAAATAACTGGACTTGTTAATCGTATTAAAATTATTTAAGATGCATCATTACTGAGATTCTTGTGTAAATTGTTAATTTCCTCATTAGGGTTAACAATCCTGGTAAAACTTGACAATTATGTCAATATTAAGGTGGTACAGCAGGGGGCGCCATAGTTCACATAAAAAAATAAATCCTCTGAATCACTTTAGATTTAAAAGTTGTTTTTTATCTGCCTACACACATACGCGCTTAAAAACTGTTTCATTTGTGGTTTTCTGTGCTTGCAAACGCATCAGCTGATCTTATTTTCCAAAATGATTCATTTGGTGATGAACAGATTGTTTTATGAGTCTGTTTTTTTTTTTTTTCCACAGATGGGTCATCTTCAATGATCAGAAGGTCTGTGCTTCAGAGAAACCTCCCAAAGACCTGGGCTACCTGTATTTCTACTGTAGAGTGGCCGACTGAGGCGGAGCAGCGTTTCACTTCAGGAGGAGAAGAAGAAAACGACGCCATCAAACCACAAACAACAGCAAGCTCTTACAAATGCTCTGGCACGCTTCACAACTGACAAACATGTAAATAAGGAAGTCTTTCAGATTGCTTATAAACAGTTAAATAAATTGGTGCAAATGTACAGATAAGTGTTGTTGGGGGGTTGTGTGTGTTGCTGTTCCTCTGTATCCACTGATAAATAACCACAGGCCTGTGTGAGCATCCACTCAGGTTGTCACCAGAGCAACTCTGACTTAAAGCCAGAACTAATCCAGACCTGATAAAAGCACGAGATCCGGGGTCTGCTCTGAAAAAAAAAAAAAAAAAAGGTCTCATGATTGGGAAAACTTGGTAAAACTTGCTTGATGGAACAAACACTCCAAACATCGACTGACTTCGGACCGCTGAGCTCATGATTGACAAGTTTACGATAATCTTTCCCGACTATTGATCTCCACTGCCATCAGTAGTCACTGCCCGTATTCGTTAAAACATGTCGCTCTTCAGGCCCGCCTTCTCGTTTGACTGGGAAATCGCACCGCTCTAGTTAGACTCAACCTCCCCTACATGTTTAAGTGCTACAAACACTCGTAGGGAAAAAAAAAAAAAAGTTATAAGAGTAAAAACACCAAATCAACATGTTTTCCTTAAGCGTTCGGTGAGGGTGATTCTTGGGTGACTCGTGTTTTATTTTGTTATTTTCAAAACGAATGCTTTGTTACTTCTGCTGTGAAAAATAAAGGTTTTTCCTCTCCGTTGATCTTGTTCTTCGGTTTGTTGCAACTCCAACTCGTTTATTGCTTGCTTCCCTGGGAAGTCAGATCATTTACTCATTTCCCCTTTATGAAAGTGGGGAAACATTTTTTGTGAAAATAAAGCAATAATTTTAAGTGGTGTTTTTAGGCTCCCTGAGCTCTTTGAGAACAGTTCAGCGAGTGCCAGGCCTCCGTTGTGAGAAAACGGAGGCATAAGTAGCAAACCCACAGAAAGCTGGGGTTTAGATTGGCCCACAGCAGCTTTCCAAGTGCTGCTTTCTCTTCAGAGCTCTTCCGCCTTCTTCACTTTCTGCATCCCTGCACACTTGTTTCGATGAACTGAGTTACTGAGAGGATGAAACGAGGGTTTTGAGCCTCAACAGCATTAAAGACAAGAGAAAGTTGGATTTAAGGTGAGAACTCAATAGAAATTGTTTAATTTGTTTTGTATACTTTAATTTTTAAGTGTTTCTCAATGCACTTTTGTTCGGTTACAGACTTTGAGGATGGAGCAATTTGAATAATGTTTTGTTTGTACGGCAAAATGTAAAATGCCTAAATTGTAGTTTTTGTTTTTTCTTGTCTTTGCACTAATTACCAGTTTAGTTTTGGCTTATTAAAGACTTCATTATTGTAGCAAATATTCTTCAGGTTTTTAATGTTTTTCAGCATTAACAGGCCAGATTATAACTCTATCCAAATTAATTGCTATAAAACGAGGCTTTTTTTGCGTTGAAGTTTCCCAAAGTATGTCTGCATGCTAAGCCAGCTGAAACTTTTTGTCAAATTAAAGAAGTCCGATTAGTGCATAGATAAAAAATTTTTTTACACTTTAAAACACGTATGTTGAAAGTAAAATAATTTTCCAATTAAGATGGAGGATTTGATGACGTTTCCGTACCGGATGCAACTTTAAAATGCATCTTAGAGCGATTTTAAAAGCACACACCATATGTGTTTTAAAAAAAATATGTCTAAGCATTATATTTTCAGACCATTTCTACATTTTTAAGAAAAGCGAGCATGTGTCACATGTTTTAATGTACAAAAGAAATAGAGAAAGGAAGGAAGTAGAGGAGCTTGGTGGTTAAGGCTCACATGCTTGGTAAGGTGCTCAGAAACGGTAGCTGCATGTCGGTAAAATAGAAAAAAGGGTTTGCTTTCACGCCCTGAACTAGGGCGTCACTATATTAAAACAATACAGATACTAAGAAAGATGCTTGATTCCATTTTCTATACCGCAGCAACGTGTTTTTGAAGGCACAGAATTATTTCTGGTTAAGAGCAAAAAATAAATATTCACAAAATGACAAATGTAACTATAACTTTCTTCATTATGGCAAAACCAATAAGTTGGGGAAACATTTCTATGGAGGACTAAAATTAATAGAATTTAAAATAAAAGCAGTAAAGTACAACATCCCCAAGGACTAAACAAATACACTTAAAATGTACCATTCAGTTTAAAAATGAGAATTAAAATTTTTAGTTTTTTCTTTTACTTTTACTTTTTATGGCTCTTATTTCCCCCCTGAATTTTCTTACAGATCTGTCCCCGCCTACTTTGTGCTCGCCTTTAGCCCAAAAACAACCATAGAGGGCTGAGCAGATAACAAAACGGAGCAGATTGTCTGAGTTGATCGCGCGGCAAACACACGTTGAGCGAGCGTGCGTGCTAATCTCCCTTTCAGTATAGTATAGAAGTATAGTTATGGTGAGAACGGATCTGCACACAGATCCTTTGTTTGTCACAGATCCTTCTGCTTGACCAATAGTAGCTGACCCAACAAAGGACAACCTACCTGGTTTGCACAAAGAGCCAGAAATGCATAGGGAAAAAGTAAAAATGGAGACAGAAGAATTTAAAGAGATGACATGAAAATAAAAGGATAAGTAAACTCATGGGGGAAATAAGGCATCTACGCTACCATTCGAAAGTTTGGTCATTCAATGGGTTTTCCTCATTTTTATGACTTTCTATATTGCAGATACATGGTGACGACATCAAAACTATGACTAAAAAGTACTTAGAATTATGTATCAAACAGAACTGTGTATAACTAAAAGAAAAACGTGAAAAGAAACTGTCAAATTAAAATCATATGCTTAAATATGCTGTAAAGAAATATGAAGGTCAATTAAATTGTAAAACATTAAAAGTAACCGGGAAATTAAAAAAAACTAAATTGCATTATTTCTCTTTTTTAAATCAACTATATATTTTTGTCAGTTTTGGTCCTCCATACTTTCAGGTTCTGGATTATATAATTGAAGTGTCACTTCCCTGTTTGGAAAAACAGGGATAATAACCAGATAGTGTGTTAATATCCTGTATGGATTATGTACGTTTTCCTTTAATTAGTTATTTAATAAAAAATGCATCTTTAGGTGTGTGCTTCCAGTTGCCTGTGAATTTCCTGATGAAACAAACAACTTTTACTTCTGAAGACATTACTCTTGTGTCGTAGCGCTTTTAGCATTGTTCAGCATTTAGTTTGTCTTGTGCGTCTGGAAACTTCCTTCAAACACTTTCGTGTTCATGTTGTCAACAAAGAATGTCGCATATTTCCTTCTGGTTGTTCTCATGTTAGCAAAGTTTCAAACTCCCAGCAGAAGACCACTATTATGGAGGAGCAGCAGGCTTGATTATGTCGAGGCATTGATTATTTTAACAACCCTAAGTTCTGAACTGCTGCATTTATGTTCTTTTCTTTTTATTATTTGCTTTAAGATCCAGCGGCCAGAATGAAGACAGTCATCCTGTTTGGGTTGGGTGAGTCGGTTTACAGCGCAGGTTTCAAATCCTCTGAAGCTTAAACTAACAGTGTTTAACTTTAAATTTGATTTGATTCTCTTTAGTGCTTGGAGCGCTCTCTGCTGCAGGCAAAGTTTTCTTTGCAGAGGTTGGTCAGAAAGTCAACTTACAGTGTGGCGTTAATAGCTTCAAATCTGTAGTGGAATGGATTGATCCTGATAAGAAAACAGTGAGAATAAATAGGAAAGGTGGTTTCCCTGGCAAAGGTACAAAATGAACCACATCAAAATACTTTGACACATTGTTGAATTTGTATATTATTAAAGACATAACTGTGCAACGTGTATGTTCCCTGTACTAGGACAAAGTCAAATTGCATCAAGGGCACAGATACGACGAGACACAGACCTGGAAATATCCAATGTACAGGAATCAGATTTTGGGGAGTTCACTTGTAAAGTGGATGGTACACCCTATAAACACACGCTGGTCATGGTGTCAGGTAAGTAGCAGATCCAAGAAAAAAACAACAGCAACCTGTTAGTAGCAGCACACACGACTACATTAATATGTTAAAAGTAGAACTATTGAATGAATGGCACATTGAAGGATGAACAAAGTGGGAATATCACACTTGTTTCTCTTTCTAAACCCAAACAAGTCAGTTTTAGAGGGGGAAAAGTTTGCAATGGTTGTACCTAATAGCATTTCATTAATGGGTAGTGACCACAGCACTGTTATAAACTGAAGATTGCGTTAGAGCATAATTTCAGAATAAGAGCAGAAGCCAAAGAAAAGTTTGGCAATGCAATATTTAAATTTCTCTGCCATGTGAAAGTCTTTAAGTCTTTATATGTTTTTCCAAACACACTGGTTGAAAGGTTTTCCTTTTGTTTCTGTGCCTTACAAATATATTCTCACACGTTTGGATTTCCATTTGTGCTCAAACACCTCATCCTCTTGGCTTCTGGTGTTTAGCAGCCGTTCATGATGGGTTATTCTTATTTACACAGAAAATAATTGATACCAGAATGTTTTCGGGGTACTGATAATACAGATTGTCTAAGTGTCAACAGTGGTACAGGGGTTTAAGCATCTAACTTTCATCCCTAGATGGTTAAGCATTCATTGAGTATAGTAAGTATAAAAAAGGATTTAAAATGAAAAAAACAAGAGTACTCTGTCCATAGTAGTACAGCGTGTGTTTTACACCCTTTATCCCAATACATAGGCCCTATACAAGACAGGGCTGCATTATAAGTATTAAACCAACCCCATAGATACTCCAGGGCTTGGTGTTTTATAAGATATGCTTAATTTCTTTATGTTTGGAATAGATTAGAAAGACCATTATCATGTGGGGAAAATTCGAGTGTAACAGGGACAAAAACAAGTAGACAGGAGACGGAAGACTTATAAGATTATATAATATGAACGTTTTAAAAGTTAAGCTGCACAGCAGAAGAGGAAGAACATGTCAGAAAGGAAAAAAATACTGAATAATTATTTATTCATAAATAATGAGGCATGTTCACACACATATATATATATATTCAAAAACGAGAAATTTTAAAGCAAAATAAGAAAAACAGCAGCCGATTTACAGATTGTAGAAACAAAGCAAAACAGGAAAGATGAAACGTGTTTTTACATCCAGTACCATATAAAACAAGACAACACAGCTTTAACGTGAGTTTTCTCATTGTTATGATCCTCATTGCATCTTATTTCTCTTTTTCCAACTCTGTACCAGTCTCGGTTTTTCCCAGCGGTGTTGTCCAGAGTGGCACTGATGTTACCCTGGATTGTAAGGTCAGCAGTCTGGGGGACGCCATTAACGTCTGGTGGAGCTCACCAAATGGTTCACCGCGCCAAACGCAGAAAGTTGAGCTGAAACCTGTTGATCCCTCAGATGGAGGGCCTTGGCAGTGTAGAGTGTCCCATGATGGGGAGGAATTCAGCAAAGATGTTGCCATTGTTGTAAAATGTAGGATATTTTCATTAAAATATAAACCTCATAATGATGATTTCATGAGAAATTCAACCCGTGACCAGAAGCAAACAAATGTTTTTTTTTTCTTTTCTTTTTTTTTCAGCTCCAGATCCAAAACCAACAACTCCTGCAATTGAAAGAAATCCCGATTTTCCAAATTCAAAGAATGGGAAAAACTCAACCGGTACAGATCACTCATTTAAAACCTTTCCCTGTTGGTTTATATATATATATATATATATATATATATATATATATATATTTATATATATATATATATATATTTTTTTCTCTGATTTTAATCTGCCTCTCACTGTGGTCTGGTCTCGTTGCTCGGCCAGGCGGTGCCAGCGACTGGACCTGGGGCGAGCCACTTCTGGGCCTGAGCTGGTGGATTTGGGTTGCCATCGGAGCGGCGGGCCTGGTCGTTATCATCCTGATGGTCGTCGTGGTCGTCGTGTACAAGAGGACCAAAAGGAGGAAGGTAAACGTGGGAAATCGGTCTGATGATTTGCCTCTGGCGGGTGAAACGAGAGGATTAAATCTGTGCGTTTGCTGCTTTCTACAGAAGAGATTCATGAGGATGAAGAGGGCCCAACTCTCACAGATGCCCAAGAAGTACTGCCAGTGCGCGCGGTAAAAATGCTCCTGACACGCTCCTATCGGCTAAAACATCCCTTCAGCCCGCTCTCCATTAATCTCCTTCTGCTTTTCTAATAGAGTCTGCTCATTTTATACAAAATGACCTTCACTTTTCTCCCCTCCTTTTACCCAGCGCTTCATTATTGCGCCGTAATTAGTGTGAAAACTTCTCTTTGCTCTCTTTATCACAGCCAAACAGCTGCAGCCAAGCCGCACCAAGGACGGCGGCGGCGAGAGAAGCCGTCAGCCCTGCCGCTTCAACCTCTGCTGCAGGAGTGACATGAAAGAGGGGAGGAAGGAGAGATAAAGAGAGATGGAGCCGGCGATAAAGAGAACAGCAGAGAGTGAATGTGGCATGAATGTAAATGAGCATCTGAATGAGGATATAAGCAAATGTAACGCCGTCAGCACTTTGAGCTTTTCCAGCAAATACTCTTCAGGCGATGATCCTGCTGAACGTCCCGTGCTGCCTCTATTTTTATGTTTTAAACAACCTTCATCTTTATCCCGAATTACCTTGCCCGAACGCTCCGATTCAATCGCGTTTGTTTCTGTTTCTTAAGAATCTGCAAGTTCAAACATCCGGGAAGAGGAGCTCCTACTCATCCACCCGTTTTTTTTTTCTTCTTCATTTATGCTGCGGGTTAACAAATGTTGTCTCTTGATGTGTGCATAAACTCGTTCTAAACTTTTATTTTGTTGTTGGTTGTAAATAAAGATTTTAAACTGTTTTCTCACCCCCTGTTTCCGATTAATAAATCAGGCGGATACCCAGATGATTCATTTCTATATCCTTGTACCTCAACCGGGAGGCCTCCGTCAGTCCGATAAAATCCCAATATCACACATCAGTACACACGACACGGCCGGCTGAGTGCACATTGTTTTGTTTGTGTTCCCAGCGTGTTCATGCATGATGTTATATAGCAGCTTAATCAATGGGAAACGTCTACATGGGGCCATACACGGAGGGGATATTTACAGTATCTCACAAAACTGAGTACACCCGTCATATTTTTGTAAATATAGGCAGCACAAAAGGTGGGAGACACTCATATGATGTAAATTAGTATACAGGTTGTTTAACGGCTGTATAAGTACGCCTCCAAATAACTCAACACAAGGCCATTATGTATAAACCACTGGCAACAAACGTGAGTACATCCCTTAGTGAAAAATCTCCAAACTGTGACCAGATTGTCAATATTTATTGTAGCCACCATTATTTTCCAGCACTGCCCTAAGTTTCTAAGGCATGGCGCTCTCTAGAGCCGGGGGGGAGGGGGGGGGGGGGGGTCACAAACCTTTCAGTCTGCAACCCCCAAAATAAGACTGGTGACCCCCTTTTAGTGTGTAGGACTCCCACCCCCTATTTTTGTGTGTGAATATTTTGAGAAGTCATAATATTACAAGTATAAAGTTGTAAAATTACGAGAATAAAGTAGTATTTTGAACTTTTATTTTAACATTTACAAGAAACAAGGAATGTGTAGCATCACGGAGCTGGTGGGTGTTGGAGACCTTCTCTCCTCCATCGTCTGTTTGTTGATGCCCCACAGATGCGGTGGTCATTTTGGACGTGCTGGTATAGATTCTCAGTAATCCAGGTCATGGTCATTCCAAAAAAAAAGTAAAAAACAAAGCAACTGGACTTGTTTTCCGTAGTTGAAGACGTTTGGCTTCCTCTCCAGGAAGCTTTCTCAATTGAAAAAGTCAATTGAGAAAGTCAAATTGAGTTTTGAATTGAGAAAGCTTCCTGGAGAGGAAGCGAAACATCTTCATTTTGGAGGTGTGTTTGGGGTCCTATGATGGGAGAACGATGCCCTGCAGCCCAGTTTCTGGAGGGAGGGGATCATGTTCTGCTTCAGGCTGTCACAGTACATGAGGAGATTCATGGTTCCCTCATTGATCTGTAGCTCTCCACAGCTGGCAGCTCTCATGCAGCCCTAAACCATGACCCTCCCACCACCGTGCTCGACTGTAGGCAAGACGCACTCGTCTTTGAACTCGTCACCTGGTTGCCGCCACATGCGCTCGACTCCTTCTGAAGCAAACAAGTAATCTTGATCTCACCAGACCTGGCTCCAGATGTCCATGTCCTTAGTTTGTCCGTCCTAAGCGGACTGTTTTCAGGCTTGTGTATCACCTGTAGAAGAGGCTTGTGGGACAACAGCTCTGCGGACCGATTTGATGCAGTGTGCGTCTTATGATCTCCACCACCACCCTTCCTACGTCTGCAGCAACACTGGCAGCATTTATGCGTCTCCTTTCAGAACCCAACCTCAGAATCTGATGCTGAACACGTGCGCTCAGTGGTTTTGGTCGACCACGGCGAAGGCCAAATGTACCGAATGGAACGTGTCCTGTCAGTCTGGACCGCCGCGCTGCTGCAGCTGCGTTTCACGGTCTTGGCGATCTTCTTACGGCCTCGGCCATCTTTATGTAGCGCAGCGATTCTTTTCTTCAGACGAGAGAGTCATTTGCCATCAGGAGCCATATTGAACATCCAGTGTGCGAGAGGGGAGAACAATAACGGGAAATTTAAGAGGCCTTGTGACACGTGACGCGTCACATGATACCAAGGAGGGAAAAAGGCTAATTGGGCACAATTTGGACATTTTCACTTAGATGGGTGCTGCATCTAAGTGAAAGATGGGTGCTGTCTAATCTGCTGAAAACTTTTGTTTTCAGCTGATTAGACACATATGGTTCTATCTGGAGTTATTTTTCAGGGACAGTAAATCCCATGAAGAGGCGATCGCGATAAAATATTTACTGACACTTTTGTGGGACCCTCTAAATCGAGGATGATAAATGAAAAAATAGCGAGCTGTCTGAGCGCAGCTTCAAACAGCAGCGTAGCTCTCTTTGTCTGAGCAAACCGGGCCTGTGCCGGTTCCGAAGCTCTGAAATTCCCACAACTGGTGCAGTAAGACGCAGGTGTTGACCCCATCGCAGCTCCACATGCAGCAAAACACCTGTTAAACACACACACACACACACACACACACACCAACAACAACAACAGTGACACACATACTAAATAGCCGACGAGATAATATCTCACCCAAATTCAAATGTAATCCTGTTTGCTCTTTAGCTAATATAACTTCTTCCAGTTGCTGTTGCTGTTGCTTAATTTGTGTTAAAATCTTAAGGTGAGGGGTCCTTTTTGGCTCAGAGCAGAAAGGATTGGATCACAGAGCTGTCTGACTTCCTGTGTGTGTGTGTGTGTGTGTGTGTGTGCATGAACGACACGGTGCCGCGGCGTACAGGCTGCCGAATGTCAAAGCTGAACTCATTGCTGTACTGAGAACATCACAAGTGAGTAACTGCTAAATATTCTCTCTCTTTACATGCAGCTTCGTTATAGAGGACAGCAGACGATCTAAACAGGTTTTCTGCCGATAAAAGAGCTATAAGTCAGGAAAGTGATGTGTGATAGGCCTAAAATAAGGTACGAATAAGTGTAGTAGACGCGGCAGGTGATAAACTCCTTCAGCAAGGGGGCAATTAGTGTGAATGCTTCTGTCTGGTGTAACTCAAGCCTTATTTTGACATTTATTTTATTTATTCTGCTTTGTGCAACAACTGGTTTGATTAGGGATGTATTCAGTAGTGTTTGACCTCAGAAACTAACCCTATGATTCAGATAATTACAAGCAACATAAAGAAGCAACCGATTGTCTGTGTTTATTATAATTATCTGATAAAACCACGAAAAACAGTCAGAAATTTAGATCCAATTTACTGAGATTTAACTTTTCATAGCTGTTTATTGCTGGACTTAACAGAACAAACCTGGAACGACAACCTTTGCCTCTCTCAAACTAATTTACGAGTGTTTCTATTTTTTTTTTCTCTCTTCTTATGCGCCAACGTCAACTTGAGGATTTCAAAATGTCAAATCCTACATGCCGAAAATAGATAAACCTACTCGTCTTTACATTGAAAGATCAGAACTTGTGCAACAGCAGCTGGTAAAGGGTATATTTTGCAACCGTTGGGTAAAAAGGATGCTAAAAGTGTGCTAATCCTGCTCCAGCAGAAAGTACACAAAGGTCTTCACGCCAGAGCAAAATGGATTTAAATAAAAGTGCATTAATCCAGGAGAGTGACGCTGTTCTTTGAGGGTTTTGTTGACTTTTAGCTTTAGCTGCTGCTAAAAGGAAACTGGACTACTGTAATAGGTGCAAGTGTTGTATATTAAGCATTTAGAGTAGTTAATTGTTCTTTATCTGCATTTGAAAAACACGTTATTTGCAAACTAAATCCTGATGTGGGAAGCACATTTACCGAAGGAAACAGCAGAATATTCATGGGTTTTCTGAAAAGCAGTGGGTATTATAACTCACATTATCGTCATAATGAAATTTTTTTTGACAGAACATGTCCATAATGTCTCCCCTTGGCTCGATGTGCAAGGGCAATAGGATTAAACGTTATATCCAGGGCATATTTTGTGTAATTTATGACACTAATAGAGTTACTGGGTTCTTGCAGCGTTTGCACGAGTGTTACTGATGGGGTTTCATCGTAAACACAGGCGGTTTGGAGCTTCTCCGTGTAGCTCTAGTGAGGCTTTAATAGGAATAAATTTAATAAATCTCATCCCTGTGGAGAGAAGGCATCAGTGCACAGCTCAGGTCAGAGGGTTCATGTGACAAACGGCTGAAACTTTGAGCTGATAACTGCAGGAGTTTGTTGGAAACGCAAAATACGTCCCGGCGTTTACCCAGTCGGACAAAAAGGAAGCAAGAGTTTGAGTTTAAATTCACATCATATCGTTCACAAAAAGACCGATATCGGACTTTTTGGACCCGGATACAAATCTCATCAGACCCTAAAGACGGCTGGCACACCGTAAGCTTCTGAGGAAACGTGTTTGGTCAGTGAAACTGATTTCATTTATATATATATATATATATATATATATATATATATATATATATATATATGTAAAGTGTTGAAATATTATGTCTTGTAGTGTTTGCGCTGTCCTATATGTTATCTATGTACATCCTGACCTGGTGCCTGTCTAAAAAAAAAAATACACATGGTGACAATAAAGATTCTTGATATATATATATATATATATATATATATATATATATATATATATATATATATATATATATATATATATATATCAAGCAGACATTTTCTGTCTTACTGGTTTTCAGGGGCAAATGTTAAAATTACACGAGGCTCCACAGGAATGTGATCTTGAGCTTTCTGGGAATCGTGGTTGTTTTTGGTGGCAGAGTTGTAAAAATATGCCTTCTAATTAACATGGGAAAGATTATCAAAATCCTCCCTTATGTTGCTGATTTAGAAGACTCATTACGGCAGACAAAAAAAAATAGATATTTTGAAAGAGGGGGACTGCGATGGTGAAAAATGAAACCTGCTGACGTCCCTGTATTGACGTGACTTTGGTCAAGCTGTGGTGCTGTTAGTGCTGCCTCAGCAAAAATAAACTGGATATCTGCTGAGGCAGATTTCTAATAAACTGGATTCTCAGTCTCGTTTTCTGAGATTAATGGCAGCTTTGACGTAAGACACTCCCTTCAGTTAGAAATACAGCAATAATATGTGAAATATTTACTTAATTCTGCTTTGTGAGGCTGACAACATTCATGAAGACAAAAAGATCCTTTAGATAGGTAAGCACTGAAAAAGGACGTCTGGTGACGTTTCTGTTGTGGCGTTTTTGGTGTGAATTGTCTGCTTGTCTCTGCTCTGTTATATGAATAAAATCCAGTATTTTCCTTCAGTCCTCTGGCTGTAAAACTGTGAAGCAAAGACCGTCCTCCCCAGAGGTGCTGTTGGTATTTTATCTAATTAAACTGGATCTTCCAGCCTGGATTACCGGGATTTATGGCCTTGTTGGCGCCATAGAGCTATGAAAACAAAACAAGGGGAGAAAAAAAGCTACCTGACAGCCATTGATCAGCTATTTCAATGTTTTTTGTTTTGTTTCTCTCCATTTATCAAATTGAAAAAACTCTTTTGAATGTTTAGCATTAATGCCAAAACGTGTCTTTACCACGGTCTCTCCTTATTGGCTTTAGGCCCTCAGGCTGTAGCTGCTCCCTTTTCTTTCACCTCTGCATAAATAACCACACGTATAAACACAAACTCTATTTCCTAACTCTGAGAGCATAAACGCTCTACGATGAAAAACGTTTTTAAGTGTCCTTTATTCAAATTATTTTGCTACAACAGTGTTAATAAAGTTGCAAATAAGGATTTGTGAATATAAAAGAGGGCAAATTTTGCTTCTTTAAAAAAAACTATTTTCATTTCTTCCGTGTTTAACGGAAAGAAAATAAGGCTTGTTGTGAAAACTTCAACCCTATGTGTGGTTAAAGTTAAAGACGTCAAATCCAATTTTAAAAGTAAGATTTCCACTTGTGCTCATTTCGGACTTGTTGCAGCAAAACAGATTTATGTTGGTATATTTTTTGGGGATATGAGCCCTTTGTTACGTTGCTAAGCCTTCATAACATTGTTAAACTAATTATTTTTAGTTGCATTCACATCCATGTTTGTCATACGATCAAACACGCTAAGGGGTTTTAGGCCTTGTCTCATTTTTACTGTAGAAATTGTCGAACGACCACCGTGAAATGATCCGGTTTGGACTGCAGGTGGGTCAGACTTCATGCTGTAAAGATAGTTAAAATGAAAACTAGTTTAAACATTGTTGCAGAGTATCTCTTCTACCTTTTCTATAATCTGAAAAGTGCAAAACGGTATTATATCATAGCGTGAAAAGAACAAGGCTTTGGCCGTTTGCGCCGTTATGTTTCTGTACGCTACATCCCAAACTGCTTTAAAAAGTCATTTGTGCTTTCCTCCATTGGGCTTTTAATCAGTTTAAGACCATATAATTGCACAGTTTTGTAGAGTAGAGTATAATGGGGTAATCTTTGTGTGCAATATGTGATTCCTTCGCTTGAGCGATGTGAACGATTTTCAGCCAAAGACGGGGAATTTTGTGTCATATTTGCTAGCAGATCTTGTCTGAACACAAAGCAGCTTCCCTTATTTTCCTGAGTTTGTTTGAAAAAAAAAAAGGAAAGTTATTATATTTACGAGATTACCTTTAAAGACGTGCTAGTTCTGTTACGGTCGATGCATCGTTATGATGAGGGATCTTTTGTTTTGTTTTCTAAATACCTCGGCCTGTTGATATCTGTGATAAAACTAAGATGAAGAGATTCTGATTGATAATGTTTATCTAGTTCTGCAGGAGCTTCTGTCTTCATGATGCTTGTTTTGAGCTATTTTCACCTTCAGTCTGCTGGATTTTTCTCTGCCAGGTTGTGTTTTATGTGCATTTAACAGCAGCAGCCGGTTGTCTGAGAATTTAGCTGCTTTCTTTGTCGCTCGTCCGTTTATTGCACATAAACCTGAAAAACAGCAGTTTGTGATGAACTCTTGGTTTTGGTGGCTTATTATGAAAATGTTGCAGCATTTTTTGCTCTGCATTGTTTTAAAGGATAAAACCCTCATTGAATTTTCCATTTTCCTTTTGCTGGAGCTTAAATCATCTTTCCTGTCAACATTCATGTCCACTGTCGAGCCTTAATGTGTGTTTTTCTTCTGCTTTGGAGGCGATTACCAAACTGTGTTTCCCTGTTATGATAATATAACTCTTCACCGGGGGTGTTCTCATATAGGATTCCCTTTTCATAGAATCATAATAACCTGCATTACTCAGTTCCCATTTTCATTGTCTTGCACAAATGAACATTCAGGGCATTCAAAGCGAAACCGAAATTCATGAACGGGTGCTCGTCCCTCCTTCTTGTGTTTCCATTTCAAGTTGCCTGTTCCATCAGGAGCCAAAGCAGCAGCTCGCTTGCTTTTCACTTTTCGCCCTTAAAACAGCCGTTGAAGTGCAGGAAACCCCAGCAGAAATTTGTGTCACATTGACGCTGAGCGCAGAGAACGGCGGCGCTGCAGGCGAAAAGTGTCGTTTTTGGGACGTCTCGGAGCCGAGCAGCCATCGTCTACAGAAGCTGTCAGCTGGGCCGGGGCTGCAGGTGCAAACCGAACCTCCTGCCAGACGACTCAAACGCGTTCAGAAAACTTATTCTCTCGCTCTTTTTTTTGTGTAAAATGATCATGTGTGAGGTGATTTCCCTCCCTGTAAACTCCCCTCATGTGTAGCTGCAGTCCCACGTAGGTTTCAGGTTCACGTTGAAGTAAACTGCAGATTGAGATCAGACTTCAGGCTCTGTCTGAGATAAAATGCTCTCAAGGCCGAGGAGGTTCTCCACTTGGCTGATATTGTAGCGGCCCACCTCTCAGGCTGTAGCGCGTTATCTCTTGGGCTTTGGCGTCTGTGCGATGATTAAACTGATCTTTTGCTCCGTTACGTCTCACCTGTGTGTTTCAGACCATCAGCTACGGCGCGGCTGCCTGAGAATCTTTTTAAATATGGTCTGGCAGGACGGATACATATTTACTTGAACTGTATCAAAGGTCTTTACTGATTTAACAATCAGCTTTTTCAACATTGTTAAATTAGTCAGAGAGCTGCTCAGCATGCTTCCCTCCGTCTTACCAACCATTTGTTGTCTGCTACTGCGAGCTGTAAAGCAAATTGCCCTAAAGGGGCGATAAAGATCCCTTGAACCTTTTATAACGAATAAAACACAGACAGAAGACTAAAGTTCTTTCTGATTCGCGTTTGTGCTTGACCTTTGCTACCTGTTCTCCTCAGATGGTTTACAGCTTTGAGCTGAAATGGTGCGGTACGCTGTTAAAACGGCACGCCATTTTAACACAGCAAATATCTGAACAACAAATAGGCCCGCCCACGTTTAGGAGAAATAATGAGTGTTAGGGGCTATTTCATGTAAAGTTAGTTTATTCCAGTCACTCAGTTCACTAAGTAAACACATTGTACACAGATGCTACTTTTTCAGTCCTCACTAAGACTAAGAAAGTAGAGCACATCACCCCAGTTCTAAAGTCCTTACACTGGCTCCCTGTATCTCAGAGAATAGACTTTAAAATCCTTCTGTTAGTCTATAAATCCCTGAATGGCTTAGCACCTAAATACATCACAGACTTGTTATCAGTGTATCAACCATCCAGACCACTAAGGTCTTCTGGCTCCAGCCTGCTCTGCATACCTAGAACCAGAACTAAACATGGAGAAGCAGCATTTAGTTCCTATGCTCCACTTATCTGGAACAAACTGCCAGAAAACTGTAAAAGTGCTGAAAGCCTGAGTTCCTTTAAATCGAGATTAAAAACACATTTTAGAGTTGCCTTTGAATATTCGTGTTGAAGTTTGTCGTCCAACTAGTCTTATGAGTTAACCTGCTGCCACTGTTCTATTGCGACGGGCTTTCCTCTGTAATGTTTTCTCTCTGTCTCTGTAACTTTTTTCTTTCCTCTATAATGTTTCCTTTTTTTTCCATGTACAGCACTTGGAATCATCTTGTTACTGAAAAGTGCTTTATACATCATTTTGCCTTGCCTTTAAGTCTTTATTTATAGTAATCATGATGATTTTCTGCTTATAGCTGATGAAAACTTAATGTTTAAGATTACAATATTACATCTGACCAATAGAAAAAAAATTAATTAATGTAGTAGGTATGTTTAATACTGTTTAAAGGATATCATCAAAAGGTACTTTTGAACTGAAAACTGGGCGTTGTTGCAATACATATTGTAGTTTAGCGAATATAATATACTATAATATAATATATATATAACTTACAACACATACTGTTATGGCTGTGGGTGCAGAATACAGAATGATACGTTTAAGCACAAAACTATTAATACCCCTGGCAGATTAAGATTTGATTAAACTTTTATTCAAGCAAAAGGTTTGTTTCTGATGGGAAACGAGACAGACGTCAATCAAATGATGTTAAAGCAATGCAAACTGAGGGTCAAATCTGGAGGAAAAAAGTTTTTATTCACAGTTTATTAAAAATGATTTCTTATACCCTTCTCCGTGATGAATAAAGGAATTCCTAAATATTGGTATTAAAGCAACCAAACCTGTTTTATAATTGCACTAAATCTGACAGGAGTATGAATAATTTTGAGCGTTACTGTGTTTAACTTTTATTTAGTTTGTTGTTGTTTTTATTTAGTTATGCTTTCTATGGCTGCCACCACCTCTTCTCCTTTTTCTCTCCTCCTCGCCATCTTTGTCCCTCTATAGCTGTCCTCTTTGATGCTGAACCAGAACCTGATCCAGCCGTGGGCTATTGTGCATTAAAGTTTTAACGCTAACGATAAAACTTGAGGAATTTTATAATTTTTTCTTAAACTTTTAAAATAACAAATCTACTGTGACACCGTTAGGCAACCAGACCCACTACACTGCTTGCCTTGGGTGTCAGGACAGAACTCAGTATTATTAAAAAAAACATCTCTGATTTACATTGTTTTTGTCAGGACAAAGAAAGGAGAAATTTTAAAACAGAAAAGACAAAACACTTTTCCGAATTTCTAAATAAGAAACAAATATAGAGCAATTTCTGATACATGGATTGCAATTATACAAAACCCTTTTAAATTGTCACGCACTGCTTTATCAGCCTAATAACAAAATAAAAGCATATAAAATCATATTGTTAATGTTATTTGTAGCAGACAGGTAGACAAAAAGTAATCACACCAACATTCAACAGAGCCATAGTTTTGTTCTTTTAACCCTGTATTTTTTACACACATTGCCTCAGAGGCTTTTAGTTTAACACACCTTGCAACTCTTCCATTATAAGTTCGCTAAGAAACGAGTAAAACCTTCAATGAAGCTGAAACTTCTGGGATTCTTTAACTTATTTTTTACATGCATGACAGTTTTTGTTTTTTATTGCAGTAGCAATATTACAATTTCTACACAAGTTCACAGAAAAAAGACAAATGCATGCAGAATTTAATGAAGCATAAACAGTAAATGATGCTGACGGCGCAGAATGTAGGCACGGCAGGTTTTCCAGGGCAAACTAACGCCATCATTAACCAATCACAGTTTAAATGGTAATCTGTAGGTTTCTTTTTTAACCACAGTGCATGTGTTAAACTGGAAATGCAACGTGCCTCAGAGAGGATGATAACTTATAGATGAATCCTCTTTAAATGCACGGCCTAAAAGAGTCCGGATTGATGGGCTTGTGTGTAAAAAAATTGAAATCAACAGTCTGGAAGTTGATGCAAAAACAACGATGCTAACGTCTTTCACGTCTCGAGCTCTTGCTGTGATTTCAGTGAGAGGCTGGATCTTCTTCAGGATCGATGAGGCACATCTTCATGCAGACTTCCTCAGCCGTTTTCCTTTTTCTATGACTTTAGTGATGATTTCTTCCCCCCCCCCCTCAACAACACTATTAGTTGAATTAGATTCATTGTGGTATAATTAGTTTCTTCTGTGTCTGTTTCTACTTCTTATGCTGCTCCAATCAGACCTCTAAACCCTGAGGAAGCTAAAATTATTGTAAAATATCCAGCCACTTTTACCCTCAGGCACGACGACCTCAAAGAGCGATTGATAATGAACGTGCTAAACAACTTTGAAATTATCTTGCTATATTCCTACAGGAGAGGCTTCAGGTCTCTTTAAACGCTCTTGAAAAGTTTGAAGTTGTAGTTGTTTGCCCTGAAAAAAAAAGAGGCTTATTTTACTTATTTTGCCAGAGAGAGTTGGAGGATTTATTTTGCTTCCCTTGAGCTTGTTATGTGTTGTAATTAAGTTCTTCCATCAGGCCTGTAAAATGCTTTCCAAAAATATTTACACCCATCAAACTTCTCCTCATTTTTTTTATTTACAAGCTCAAACATTTGTGTGTTTTATTGGGATTTTATGTCATAGACCAGGGATCTGCACCTTTTACAATCCAAAAAGCCATTTTACCCTAAAGAAAACTCATTTAGAGCCACAATACTTTTGGAAAAAAGACTACTCAAAATTTCTGATTAATATCTACTATAGAACATTTGTTGTCATTTTTAAAGACCCACCATTTTATTTTTATATTTAGATAAAACTAGAGGAAAAGACAAAACTGTTGCAAAAACATGAAAGATAAGTTTTTTCTTCAATGGGATGGTAATATTTGTGGAAAATGATGCAAAAAAGGTAGATAGTTGACAATCTAATCTAAGAAACATAGATCTAAGAAAATAGTACTAATACTTTTAGTCGTATTTAGTTAATTCAAGGCAAATTCAATGCAAAAAAACAAAAAAACAAACACTGAAAACGGCTAAAACCTGCATTTGTTGTTATATCTATATCTAAAAACATTGGTTGATTCGCAATCATTTTTAGCCAAAGTTATCAAAGAGATCCAAAGTGCTGCTTTCGGCTTTGGAGTTGCAAGTTGCAGTCCCCTGTTATAGAACAGGTAGCTCATAATTATGAAGTAGAAGAACAATTACACATGATTTTCAACATTTTTACGAATAAAAGTCTTTCAAAAGAGCGACATACATTTGTATTTGGTCCCTTTTACTCCCATAGCCCTAAATAAAATCCAAATGAGCAAACAGACGCTGCCTGTGTGTGATTTAATCTCAGTATAAATCCAGCTGTTCAGATCAGGTTCTAGAGGTTTATTAGAGAACACTGGATAACAAACAGCATCATGAAGCCCGAGGAACGCAGCAGACATGTCAGGAAGAAAGCAGAGGTTTAAAGAAGGGTTAGGCTAGCTAAGCTTTGAACATCTCACAAACAGAGGTCTGTTCAATCCAAACATGGAGAGAGTACGGCACAAATTAAAACCTATCAAATGCCCCATAGTAACTTGGAGGAGCTGCAGAGAATCCATCTTGTCCCACTAGTGCCTCAATCATTCACCACTGACCCAAAACGGGTTGGGCCAATCACGCTACAGTATTATGGTTTAAGGCGGGACATACAGAAAGCCCAAAGCTGAACTAAAATAAACATGGAGGACGCACATAGCAGCTGCTATCTCATCTGTTTAGTCAGAATCCCCGACTGTCACCAGTGTCGCTATCCAGATAAGCACCGTGACCAGCTTAACTTGTTGTGGTTTCTAATGGCGCCATGCTGCTTGCTTACATTTTCATTCAATACCGTGATTGGCTAAAATCAACCTTTGGTAGGCGGGCACTAGGTGTTGCTTCGCTCAATCAGCTCGGAAACTTCTGCTGAACGTCCCTCCTTCCCCCCCAAACGGTTTCGTAAAATGCTACACATTATCAGTCACACTGGAGACACAGCAAACACGTAGAAAAAGGATTTAGTCAGGTGAGACCAGAATGTAACTTTTTGACTGACATAGAAAATGCAATGTGTAGCAGAGCACATAACCTGGAAAGCACCACCATGGTGTAACATAGTGGTGGCAGCATCATGCCGTGGGCCGGCTTTTCTTCAGTGGGGGAAGGGAAGCTGGGTGGAGCTAAATACTGGAAAATCATGGATGAAACCCTGTAGGAACCTGCCAAAGATGTTCAGCTTTCAGCTGAGAAGCAACCCCACACACAGAGCAGGGATGTGAAGGGGGTGGGGTCTAGATGAGGGTGTTACAATGGCCCAGTCAAAGCCCAGACCAAAATTCAGGTGAGAATCTGTGGCAAGACTTGTAAATTCATGCTAACAGATGCTCACCATCTAATTTGACTGAGCTTACATTCAAAAACATTATTTTCCTTCAACCTTTGCTTTGGTCTGTCCTGGTAAAATACTTTGAAGTTTGTGTTTCTAGTGGGCTGAAACAGGGAGAAAGTGGTCTTTTTTTTTTGTTGTCGTTGAACTGCCACAACAAATGCCCTGCACATCCATTTAATGCTGTATTCTCGCTGGAGTTTTCTCCTTTACTGTAACCCTGTTTGTCTTCTAAACTACTCGGTCGGAACCTGTATTTCCATTCTGACGAAATGATCAGCGAGCAGCCTACGAGCCAAAAATAACATCACAGATGAAGAAGAAATGAGTGGGAGAGACAGTAAACTTTTCTGTCCTCATCTACAGTTTCACAAGGTTGAGGTTTCAAAAAAGCTTGAATGAAGTTCCCCTTGGTGATGTAAAAGACAAAAAAAAAAAATAATTATTCAAGTCATTGAGCAGAATGTCACTTGTTTCTGATTTTCTTTTCCGCTGACATTTTGTGTATTATTGAGACATTCAAAGCGTTACAGAGAGGGAAACGTTCAGCTCTTTTCCACCAAGCCTCAGCCTCCAGAGGTCTGCTGCCCACTGATAATGGCATACAGTAGCTGCAACCTGAAATGGTTATTCTGAATGCAAATAAATAGAAAAAAGAGGAATAAAAACTGCGATTGATCACTGAGGGAAACCCTCTGTGGGAGAAAACGGAGGATGAGCAAAGTGAAAAATGTGATTCACTCCTTGTTTCTTGAATGTGACCCACACTGGGTCTTTCTTTCTTTCGATAATGACACGATGTGATACACACACGCCCTCGGTAGGTGAGTGACTAACGAGGGAGTCCTCGCTTTCTGGTGTTTTCCATCAAAATCACGAATCGACAAAAACACACGTCCAACAGGGGAAGAACGTCGGGTTCGACCTGCCTTTTCGAACAGATCCACGTCCAGATCCTCTTTGAGAAAGAGGCCGATTATTTTTGCAGCAGACGCGTTTCTAACCTGCAGCTTTCGGGCGTGCAGAGGAAACATCGGGGCTCGCCTCGTTTTACGAGCTCAGAGGGAACAGAAGCAGGTGTGAAGCCTTCATGAAGGCAGTACAGAGGCAAGCACAGAAACCTCAGAGAGACACATGAGACGTGTACGAGATGTTTGTTTTGTCCTTGTTGTGGTTCCTGTCTCCAAACCACCTCAGCAGAGTGTTTCTGAGGCGCCCGTCCCACTGATCTGATCTCTGTCGCTGCCACACACGAAATATTCTGCTTATAAGCTACTGTTTTAACAGGGTGAAATGTGTTTCTCCTGTCACTAATTATCCAAAAAGTGATTTCATGCAGTTAGCTTGGGAAATACCATGATTTAAAAAACAAATAGCTTCACATATGTCTGCGAAACTGTCTGTTTGCACTCAAAGTCTCACAAAGTGACGTTTCACCCAGAACTAAACTTCTGTTGACGACGCTCATCTCAGCAACTCTTAGAGATGCACCGATCAACCATTTTTTTGGCCGATGCTGAAATCCTTTCTTCAGGACTGACGTGCCGATTCTGATTTTTTTTATCTTAATCACTATAAATAGAAGACAGTATATGTAGATTAACCCTTTTTATGCATACAAGTCTAACTACAACTGCTTTTTCCTATTTCCCTTGCAACTTTTAGATTCATCCCATCCCCCAAGTCATCTGAATCAAATGGTTGAATCAGCTGCTAACTCAGCAAAGGCCTGCTAACAAGCCTCTCATTTGGTTCAGGTGTGTTGGAGAAGGGACACGTCTCCAAAGTTGCAGGAAAGTAGCTCTAGAGGACTGGAATTGGGTACCACTGCATCAAAGCACATGTCTCTGATCGTCGTTTGATCTTTTATCTACTCTGAGAAAATAAAAGCTTGTTACTTGGTGCATTTCAAAGCGCAAAAATGTTGGGTGGTCTTTTTTTTTGATGCATTCAATGAATTGGGGAAGAAAAAGATTTTCAGATCAGACTACTTGATTCTGATCACTTCTTGATTGACTGGCGTATCTCTAAAGACACTTGTGGTTGAACTTTGATGTAGACTAAAAGAAGCAGCCTGTACCAAAATTAGACAAAAGTAAGAAACGACAGAAATCCAACACAGTTTGGCGCAGACGAGACTCGTGACGATTTCGTGAGGCCGTCGCCGACCTTCCAGAACGGCACAGATTCAGCCCACCGGGACAGACGGTTGATGCACACTGGCACATTTTAAACACATTTTCAGCGCAAGGCCTTTTAAACAAGATGCAGAAAAATGTTAGGTACAGCAAAAAATATTCATCTTTTACAAGCTACTTTTTGTAAAACCTTCATTTTAATTTTCAAAGTTACCTGGACCAGAACCATCCAGTGTCTTTTAGTCATTAAAGCTCGTCCACCCATTCACTGAACTTGGCTAAAAACAGCATACGTTTTTTGAAGAAAGATGATTATATACTGTTTGTGTTGCTTAGAATAGACAGAAAAAGATAAGAAAGTAATCAACACAAAAATCTGTTATTTTCTTTTAATCTGGCAAACATGCAACCTTTTCATGTCCTGGATCCACACAGAAACCCAAATTACTTTGTCCATTTCCTTAAATATTGTCCAGGTTATTTTAACCGGTTTGGAAAGACTTAATTTAGATGTATTTTTTTAATCTATATTTTTTTGAAAGTTATACTTTTTATGACCCATGAATACTTTTGGCCTGCATGGACGCATCTACTGAAGATTGAAACATGAGCAGATCTTTCGCTTCAATCTTCCAATAAGTCGCATGTATTTTAGAGAGAAACAGTTTGTCAATATTTACTTTAGATTTGAAAAGCAAAGAAATCAGATATGGATTTTTTACAGTAAAAAGCGATGAAGCATCTCTGTGAGAGTTAACAATTTGGTCAAGGTTTTTGAATTTAAAAAAAGTTTTTTTAAAATGTCAAACTTTGGTTCTGATAAACTGTTTCCATATGATTCAATCCAGTTTTCTGTCTTTACAGCGTGTTAAAGAAACATGCTGAAATGGTAAATCTTTCCATTTACAGACTTATTAAAATTTTGGGTTGCCGGATGTGACCAAAACTCCTTCAGTCATTTTTAATGGCGTTTAAATGCAGTTAACTAAAAAATTGTCCATAAAAGCATAAAATTATATTTTTAAATCACAGCGTTTTTATTTCTTTTTAATGGATTAATTGAGGAAAAAAACTATACCGACTCAATATGAAAGTATATAGGACTTCGAGTACAAAAATAAACAACTCAGTTGTTAGTTTGTGACACTTTCTATTATTGTTTGTTATAATAAACTGATGATTTAAGAAAAAAACAAAAATAAGACACTAATATTTCATTCTTAATGGCAGTGACTCTATTCCTGATTTTTTAATCTTTTCTGCCTGTTCTTATGGTTCTATGCTTAGTTTTGTTTATCTCTGTATGTTTTTATTGTTTTCATTTGTGACACACTTTAATTGCCTTTACTGGCAATTGATTGATTGATTGATTGATTGATTGATTGATTGATTGATTGATTGATTGACTGATATGTTTCAGCATATTTAAAAGGTTTCTAAAGGATTGCCACCAATCACAGTTTCCTCTAGTTGAATGTTTAATTTTCTTCATCCTGAATGACGGCTTTTCCCAAAGCCATGACTAGTCTGATGGAGCAAAAAAGGGTCAAATGTGTTGCCTGACCAACAGTGAGGAGACTATGGCAATCTGAAGAGAAAAGTTTACGTTTACAGAAAGTAGTTCAGGTCTATTGTGGTAAAACGGCCAAAACTAATGTACCATTGGGCAGGAATAAACATGATCACAAGACCAAACTCAGCCACAGGTTCCAAATATACTCAGAACAATTTATTACAGTCAATGTTTAGAGGACTTTTAAACTTTAAGAGTGCAATGCAAGCCCAAAATGAGCAAGTATAAATAGTCATCGATTGTCAAAAAGTCATCGGTGTCACGTTACGGTCGGCGGCAGACAGTTTGGCTGGTCGTCTAAAACCAAATATTCACTGACGGACAAGTTTTGGTCCTAAACCCCAATAAAGTCCAACACTTTTCTGAAAATTAATAACGTTTCACATCAGGAATTTTGAATGATGAGTCCAAACCAAAGTGAAATAATTTTAATTTTGATGAAGCAAAGATAAAGAGTGTTAGATTTTTAACGCTTTACCTAAAGCTGCATCTTCAACAGATGGAAAAAGAAGCTGCGGCGCATTAAACAGCAATGAGTTCTGTCTAAACTTTGAAAAAAATGTGGTTAAAAAGTAAAGAAAGAAAAGTCGTCGACCTAACGGCAAATTGTTCTTGTCTAAAAACGTCAGAGTTGATCAAATGGGCTTTATTTATTTTGGACTAAATGTGAAACTTTGGCTGAAAAAGTCAGATTCTCTGCACAGACAAAAGGACTGACCAGAAATAGCCACATAAAAGATGTCCATGGACGTCCAGTGTGTGGCTGGTACATGTCCCACAGCAAGTAACCTTGCATCAAAGTTAATTTTATCAGCTTGTATGGTGCAGTAAGGTTCCCTTTTTCAAGTTGTCGTTATTATAAAGCGCACATAAGACAAGGAAATACAGAGTCTTCACTATCCAAATGGCCTCGTTGCTCCTTTAATCCTCATTGTATCGTCTATTTATCGTGGTGCTAACAAACTTGATAGTTGTTACACTGGTGAGCTGCTTCAGGTGTTAAAAAAGGCTGAAAAAAGCGGATAAACTCTCTTTTCATGATCGAAGGGTGGATGTTTGGAGACGAACGCTGAGATCGGTCAAAGCGTTCTGGGACAAAACTGTTCCGTTTTTCCTCCATATGAAATTATGCAGAATAAATTGAACAATTTACATTTTTCCCAAAGTTGTTATGGTTTCTTTTTCTAATTGTCCTAACCTACTCGTGTATGTTTGTTTTGATGGTTTAGTTTTAGGGACGATTGCTTTTTAAAATTGCTCTCAGTCTCTCACACGTTAAAACTCCAAAAGGGTGGAAAATAAAACAAAGTTGAGCAAAAACTGATGTGAGGCGTTTAAAGCGAGCTCATCATTGGTCCATTGAAACCATTTCGTTGTGTCTGCAAATTACATTTACATTTATTAATTGTTTATTTGGCTGCTTATAAATGTTTTTTTTTTTACTAAAACTGTCAAACATTGTCAATAAAATGTTACTTATTGATTTGATGTGGTATCTTTATCTTACGCAAATTACGATTTTTGTGTATTTGAGCCGTAATTCAGCCTGGAAATTCTTGTAACAAATAAAAGGAAACTGTTAGATAGTAAAAAAAAAATGTTTGTGTGCAGATGTGTCCTTTTTCTCTGTAACAACCAATCAGAGGTCATTATTGTGGTTCCGGCTTTAATTAGGAACCATGTTTCTCTCTTTCAGGCCAATCGCTGCTGTGGGAGGTGCAACGGTTCTTAAAAACAGAGCTCGTTAGATAAATACAAAGCATTTCCGCCTGACTCCGGATCACCGAGCACATACCTGAGCTTGACGCTGGAAGGGGGCTGTAAGTATGCGCTTTTTATTTTAACCTATGTTTACACTTGTTTTAAAACACCTAAATTGCTTTTAACATATTTATTTAACAATGACACCGTTTTTGAGCGATGTGTTTTGCAATAATCTCAAGCCGTTTACTCCGAAGGCCCAGTGGGGCCTTAACATCAGACAATTATTGTAATCACAGGATATAAATGTCAAGCTGTGTGCACTGATGCAACACTCATTCTCTGTATATATGACACTCTTATTAACAGAAACATAAAGCGCTGAATGCAAAACAAAGTAAAAATATAAACAAATTAATAATAAATATCACAAAATGTGTAATTACGCTGCAAACAATTAAAAACTTTTCTAATTCTCTATAGTAAATCCCATCTTGTCTATTTATTATTTTTCTTTTATGATAAATCAGATTTACGCTTTGGAGGTATTCGACATCGGTCCCCTGCACTAAGCGCTAATGTCGCTATGTGTCAAAATTATGTGCAACTTGTAAATTATAATCTAAATGCACGTAAACAATTATGAATAAAAATAATGTTTAGACTGGTATTTTAATTACTTATAAACTGACACAATAGATTAATGCAAAAAAAATAGTAAAGATAAACCATCAATTCGAGTGCAATCAGTTACAGTAGTAAACAAATTAATCACCTCAGTTCACAGTAACAATGAACTTATTTACCAGATTTTCATGAAAAATATCTTCATTTGTCTAAATTTGGGTCTTTTTATTATCTGCATTAACTATTTATTTAAAAAAACTGCATATGGAGAAATATTGAAGGTGCAAATCAATAAAACCAATTTTTACATGTGAAAACATTTAAAGTTTGTCCAAAATCATGAGATTATTTTTTCTGTTTTTTTGTTATTGTTATTGAAATTTCACCTCAAATTTCACCTCATGAAAAATCAATAGAATAATAATACATCCAACAAATAAAGACAGAATGAGAGTGAAGGCCTGCCCTTTGTTTTTGACCCTCCCCCCTCTTCACTGGTGGATCTTCATCCTGCTGCGGATACGATCGCAGTGGTTTCTGGGTTAAACTTCTATAGGCGCAAAGACTTTGAACGTCTGCTTATCATCTGTGCCTCTCTGCATTCTAGATTCAAATATCTTAGACATCAGCGAATGATGAAGACTTTTTCAATTTCTGTCCAATTGTGTGTGACTCATGGTATCTACTGTTCTTTATGCTTTCAATGATTTAGATGGGAAAGTATAGCGAAGCAGCTAAAACCTTAGAAAACAAAAAATCCTGCAAATGATATGCCATTTTTTCTTGTGTTACTTTTTCAGTACAATGATGCCTTAAATTATACAAGCCACAAATATATAACTTTTGTTCTGGTAGCTGTCCAAGTCACTCATGATGAGGCGTCAACAGATAGGCCGAAACTAATATTAAGGTGAAATTAAGCCCCAAATTTGTCTTTAAAGTATATATATATATATATATATATATATACCAATTTGTTTCTTCTAACTGGAAGTAAAATTAGGTGTTTTGGAACAATCCAGCCATAGTCCAGGCTTGTATCTAACGGGGAATCTCTGCAGAGGGAGCTAAATATTAGGGTGATGGGAAGGAGACCCTAAAAGTTGTCGCTCATGACAAAAGATAAAGTAATGGAAATACAAGTGGATACATTTACTCACATGCGCAGCAATTAAAAAAAGGTTTTACCGCTGTAATGGAAGTAAAGATTATTTATTTAATATTCATAAGGCTTTAAATTATTTTTGAAGGACCATTTATTAATAATATCTAAATATAAACAGATCCAGTGCCGCTTAATGCATGCTCGGTATGAGGGATTGCTGCAAAGCGATCAACAATGCCGACAACTGTCCCTGTGGCTCTACGCTCTTTCAGGAGTAGTCAATGCTGCTTGTCAAAGACTTGATAAAATCTGCTGCTTTTACTTAGATAGGAAACTTTTTGACCAATCTGCCTGGATGATTTGGTCAAAAGTGCCTTGAGATAACGTGCTGTAAATTGCCGATATATAAATAAATTTGAAATCAAAAAATGTATTTAAAAACATTATGGCCTGCTACTTTTGTATTGTTTTTTATCTTTTATTATCTTTTGAGAGATGACTGTCTTGTTTCCCGTCAGAAACAAAATTGCTGGTTTACTGAAAACAACTTAAAATCCAAAATCACCAGAGCTATTAATAGTTTTTATCTTAACTACATATGCTCAAAACGTCAGCAGTGATAAATTAACATCAACATCAGCTGAGGACGCTGCAGTGCGAATTAAAGCGTCACTGCGACTAGAGACTCCGCTGCATGGACTTCAAAAACCTGCTGCTGGGGTCAGCTGGGTCACTGAATCTACTAAAAGCCATAGCTCCAACAAACAAGTGTGAAGGTATATCTGACTTGACAAAAAAAATCAGCCACGGACTTCAGAAAACTAGTGCTTTCTCCATCTGGTGGTGTTTTTTGCTTTTTTCGTATCTGCCAACGTGGCTAATGCTAGCATGTTTCCATACTGATATTATTTGCTGATATTTGGTAAAATCTCCAAAATCAAATGTCAAAGGATGTGTTTCGGCTGCACAGCTTCCCCAGACGGACAGCAGACCAGGGATATCTAATCCTGCAGCCAGAGCAGGATATATATATATATATATATATATATATATATATATATATATATATATATATATATATATATATATATATATATAATTACTGCTTATCATTGCAGCGTAGCGGGAGGAGATGGTGCACATCTCCTGCGGTCATTGGGTGAGAGGCAGGGAAACTCATTCCTAATGGCAATTTAGAGAGACCAGTTCACCTAAGTCATATTTTTGGTCTGTGGGAGGAAACCAAAGTACCCGGAGATAACCCACTCATGCACAGGGAGAACATGCAAGCTTCATGCAGAATAGACAAGCGGAGAAGATGATCAGGTGGACCCAAACCAGCAACATGGCCTTCTCGGGTCGAATGTTGATCGCAAATCATGAAAACTCATCAGAGTGTTACTCTGATGAACACCAAACCCATACCATGCATATTCGCACCACTCCAACCATGTCGTCCTCTTTTGTAAAAACACTGAATATATGTATACAGTATTAAAAAATGATTGCCCTTTTTATATATTTATATTTAAAATGTTTTCAGTGAGAGCGAAGCGGAACCGAAGTCAAATTCCTTGTTTGTGTGCACAAACTTGCTTTTTACCGCTGATTCTTATTCCTTTGCTTGTTTACATATATTTAAATATTCAATTTTTTTTTAATGCGACTTAGGCTGTTTTAAAATATGATGATCCATATTTATACAATATGATGAACCGTATGTTGAACGTAGAAATAACAATCTCAGGAAGAGTAATACAGTCACATCAGTTCACGTTTGAGTCTCTTATGTTCACTAAAATCTAAATCAAGGTCCAGCATTGTAATCTTTATCTCTTAGGACATGATCTGTTTTGTTCAAACTATATTTCAAACAAATCATACCATTTATTTTTATTGATTCTACATGTTGGGTGTAAACCAGACAGAGCTTTACAAGGTTTTTCTAATTTGAATAAAAAATCCTTTTAAACAACAATAAAACACACGCACAGCGACTGACAAATAAAACTGTTGATTTATTATTGGCTCAAGCATGAAAATTATCAATATTTTTCTATGAATGACAGTTGTGGGGTAATCCGCCACTTATTCTTTGATATAAACGATTTAAAGCAGTTGTTTGGTACATAAAGTAAAAGAGAAGTGAAAGAGCGACGAAAAAGTAAAACAAGCATAAAAGGAGAAATATGTACTTTAAACCACAGTCTGTGTGCGCTGCTGGTGCTGTGGTGTCTCTTTTTTCTCCCTTTAAGCGTGGAGAGATCCGTCTTTCGTGGAACAGAGGAGGAAGAGAGGGGGTGTGAGAGGCAGAGGGGGAGGAAGAAGAGAGGGGAGGACTGGGATAAGAATCTGCACCTTAACTAAATCAAGTCCCACCACAACCCAGCGTACGCTCTCTGTGTGTCTCTTCCCCCTCAACACTTGCCTGCCTGTTTTCATCCGAAGCCCACCACAGGCCGCCTACTCTCAGCTCTCTGAACCTTTCCTCTTTTATCTCCTCAAATCTCTCAAAATCTGAGACCACCACAACCCCAGGGTTGCTTCCGGTTAAATCCTTTCAATTTTTACCGAAATCTGATATGGAAACGATATTGTGTAGTAAAATATAAACACTTCTGCCAAATAAAGCTGTAAAAATATAGTTTAAAACATAGATAATACTACTAGAAGCTGCAACTAAATATTCACATTCTGGCTTAACGTGTTTTTATAAAGTGTAAATTAAGGCAAAAAAATGGTGTGCTAAAATAGCAGGAAATGACATGATAACATATTCCCAAAAAAACTAAAACAAAGAAAAACAAAGCTTCATTAATGTGATTACATTTGTAAGCATATAACTTGTAACCACATTTGGACATAGTCATGTGAACCACAATAGTTTGTTTTGATGTAAAAAGACTGTTTAATAAGTTTTTCTTATTCGTGAATTTGGGAAACTTAGTTCATGAAAACAAGGCTAAAGGTGTTCCACAGAGCTCAATGTTTAGGTCATAATTTTTTCAGGTATAAATGTGCCTTTTCTGTGCAAATCTATTGACCGTGATTTGGTGCTATGTAGAAAATTACTTCAATGTAATCAGTTTTCCGCTACAAAGGTCTGTTTCTTACTTTTCTTCTACTGTATGTTTCAGGGTTGACATTAAAATGAGGAAGGTTCTTCAGTTCTTCGTCTTCCTCATAATTGTCTTCAAGACCAATGGTAAGAAACGGCAAGTACAGATTTAAAGAAAAAAAAAAGAAGAGGTTTTGGTTTTGCATATCAACGCTTAACATTATTTCTCCCTTAGGGGCTGATAAAGTGATTTATGTTCAAGTTGGAGACAATGTTGAACTTCAATTATCAGACCGTTGTGACAATTATTACGTCAGCTGGTTCTTTGGAAGAGAAGACGGACTTGATCTTGCCGACATGAACTATTTAGGCAGAAAGCATGTTAAACATGGTGAGAGAAGCACTGGAATACTGAAGTTTACATTTTTATTTATTTATGTATTTTAGAGTTTACCAATAAAAACAATATTTATATTATGTAGCAATTTGAGGTACTTTTGCCATTATTTAAAATTCAATGAATTTCCCATTACAGATGACGTCTGGAAAGACAAGTTGTCTTTATCTGACCAGTCATCGCTGATCATCAAAAACATCGAGGAGAATAACTTTGGGACTTTTGTCTGTAGAGTGTCAGATAGTAAGAAAGTCTGCTTAAAACCAACATTTCATCTGTTTAAAGTCAGTGGTAAGAAAAAAACTCTAAATGTATATCACTTTAACCAAAACACATTTAAGTTTAAAATAGGATGGATACATTAACAAATGTTCTCACAGTGTCTTGCTCAGAGTTGTATCGTTCATATTATAGATTATCGGATCAGATTTACTTAATTTAAGTTGTTTTCAAGAGTTTTGATTCCGAGTTTCAGATCCATGCATGTTGTTTTATCTTTTCTGCGTTAGTGAGTATGGAGGAAACCTCACCGGTGATCCCTGGAGATTCTCTGACTCTGAGCTGCAATGTTGAGACTCAACGCAAACCCTCAGTTTTCTGGATGAACCCAATGGGCCAGAGTGATTATACTGACCGTAGAGTTCAAAAGAGAGCAGGAACCCGAGACAACGGAGAGTGGGCATGTGTTGTGGAGGATAATGGAAAAAAATCCAGGTTCAAATTGCCTGTTTCAGTTGTAGGTGAGTTGTTGGATGTGAAAACACGTCGTTTCATGCTGCAACGGTTAACCTGCAATTTGGAAAAAAAATAATTTTGTGTCTTCCCCCCTTTTCTCAATTTTAGATTTCTCTTCTACATCCGAACATCTTTTTACATCTACAAACTTCCCCCTCACCGTGCCTTTTCTGATTACTCCCAACGCGTTTGTGCAACAAATACCGACCAAAATCAAGAGAGTCCAGTGGTTCTTCATCCCTCAAACATCTTCTGATCGGCAGTCTATCTTCTCCATTTCACCAAAGAATGAACCACAAGAGGAGAACTCCAGAGGCCTGAATTATGAAAACTTCACAAAGGGTGGAAATTTTTCTTTGTACAGAAAGCCTTCAAGCGTAGATGACAGAGGGAACTACACTTGCTCCATAACATTTACAAATGGCTTCACCATCAGCCGGACCGTGCTAGTAGAGGTGCTGCAAAGTAAGTGAAAGCAAACCTTCAACAGGGGATATTTCTGCTGTTTTTTTCTTTTGTAATTACTGAATTTTTGTATTATTTTAGTTGATAAAATAAAAGTCTTTCTTCTTTGTTCTCCAGTCATCCCCTCCCCGGGAACAGACTTAATTTCAGGCCAATCCCTTGAACCTCTCCTGTTCCACTGGTGGTCCTCTGGATCCTGACGTTCAGGTGAATTGGTTCCCCCCGAAGACGTCATCCCTAGCGAAGGACGAGCTTCGGTCCAGCCATCTCATGATACCGAGAGTGGGAACGGAGGACTCTGGAAGCTGGAGGTGTGAGCTGAGGCGGAGCGGGGCGACGCTGACGTCAGCCGTGATAACACTGAAGATCGGTGAGCACAGGAAGCGAGAGGAGAGCAGGAAATATGACACGCTTATGAACCTGTGGCCACAAAGCTTCAAGACAGAAACCTGGTTTTACCTGTCGTGTTTTTTTTTTTGTAGCTACTGTATATTGTTTGATGACTCTATTTCTCTGTTCTCCACAGAACCCATTCTGACTGTGTGGATGATGGTGACCATATGCGCCGCTGCAGTCATCCTGATCCTCCTCCTTGCGCTCGCCTTCACCCTCTTCCGGCGCAGACAGGTGGAGTTAAACTCCTTCCTCGTTTTCAGGTGGAGCAAACATAAATTCTAGCTTTTCTTAACTTGCCTGTCTTTCTTTTTCTATCAGAGGAAGATGAGACATTTAAGGCACCGACTCTGCAAGTGCGAAACGTGAGCGTTAACCATTTCCTGGATTGACAGGACCGCGTGCATATTTACATTTACACACGATTAAAGCTTTAAGAATTTTTTTTATATCTTTGTCGCTTTTATTGAGTGCAACACTATTTTTTTTCTCTCTTTTTCAGCCCAAAGCCAAAGGGTTTCTACAAGGCCTAATAGTCGGGAAATTCACAACAGGACACCAGAGCATCATGCAAACAGATACATTTTTGTCCCAAATGGAACCTCATATCTTCTGAACTGTGGAAGCTTTCTCTTACACCTTGGATAAGTTTTGAAGAGACGTCAACTTTCAGACATTGCCAAAACGAAAGATGAGAGAAAGTCAATGTTAAAGTTGTAAATATCAACCAGTTTACTTGCCATTTTGGATTGTTTCTTACGGGTAATTGTAATTTCACCTTTTGAGAACAAAACTGTTGAAAAATGTTGTTCCAACTTTTCCAACCAGTGATTTTAAGACTCCAGTAACTATATCAGCTGGAGGTCACTGACTGTCGTTTTGGCTTGAACTTGAATATTATGTAATCTTGCATGTAAAGTTTAAAGGTTTACTCCAACAGGGATGGGAACAACAGTCACTAGAAAAACAGCCTGAGTTTAAATCTTCAGAAAGTAAAACACAGAATCATTTTATTCTGTACATTTTTTTTAACCAAACTGAAGAATATTTAGCTCCATGGTTTATGGAAATAAATAAATAAATACCTGGAGATTTAATTTTATATGCACATAGAGGTGGTATAAAATGGAAGGAGGAACAGGTTTTACCACCCTTTTAAAGAGAGTGAAAAAAATTTAAAATATAAAAACAGAATAAATTGTTCTGAAAAATGGTTCAAACTCTGCTTTTTAGCAGAAATAGCATAGTCACAATATATAAAAATAGAATAATATCATAAGAAACTATCATGGATGCTTGCTTTTAATGATGCTCAAAGAACTCAACATCTTGACTTGTCACACCCATCAAGTTTAAGAGTTCAGACTACAAAAAAAAAAAAAAAAGTCAGCAGAGTTTTTCTGTATTTCGTCTTTATTGCCAGAGTCAGACAAAACAGATTGATCCTCATCTTTGCACAGGAGCTTTTCATGCTTCCCTAAATGTTTTTAATAAAATTATATAGAGCATATCAGTGAATCCCATAATTTTTGCTAATTCTTTAAAGATTATTGTCTGATAATTATTTTGGTTTTCTGTAATGATTGACAGTTCTCAGCCTGAACCCTCCACGGTGTTAATATGTTGTCTCTGTACCATTTTCAATTTCAGTTTAATTTGAGGAATAAGTTTAGTTAGTTTTTAAAAACAATGGCTGTACTCTCTCTTTTACAAGGTCATAATCATTTTGGAGTCAGAAATATGTACTTACACTGTAATATATTTGTAATATTATAAGTTTTGTTGTTGTGGAATTATTATTTGTGATTCTTTTTGTTTTTGTTATTTTTGTTGAGTGTCTTGTCATCTCATGTGTACTTTCAGTAATTTCTTTATTACCTGTTCATGATATAGGTATTCATTCATATATATATATGTGTAAAAGAAAAAAAAAAGCTCAAATTTAATTTCTGCACACAGTGTAATATTTTATTTGTTAAAAATAAAAAACAGGATCTTTTGGAAATGTGTTGATTTGAATGTGAATTGAAACTGTAATATCATAAATGTATTATAACGTCTTCAATAAAGGATCAATAACTTTAGCAGCTCAGTGGAGGTACTGCAGAGAGTTGTGTGGTCGGTTCTCATAGCAGCGGGCTGGCGGTTTTCTGACAGATCCGAGGATACGGGAATTCACAGGGAACGTCGTACCAGTTCTGAGTGTAGCTGTCCACCACCGCACAATCCTCTCCCTCAGGCCCTTGGGATTGGTTGTTGTCTGGTTCTGATCTCTGCACATCCCAGAACCTGTGCAAGAACCACGAAAGAAAAGAAACAGGGGATGAGCTTGTGAGCGTGTCTGAAGCGTTTAAACATGCACAAAAACCCATCAGACGCATCATAAGAGGAAATGCAGGCGCACAACATTGAAGAAGGTATTTCTATTTAGATTTAAAAACACCAGAATGACTCCCAGGCGCCACCATGAGGTTTGTAGATGAATTCCCTCAATTATTTATCATGAGCTACTCACATATTTCAGTTTTCTTAAAAACTACCACAAGCTGGACTCATACCAAGTCAATGAACCAAGACGTCATTAAGGCAATACGTCTTAACATGAAGATGTTCGCTGATCAAAGACACTGAAAAGATTATTTAAGACCATGGTTGTAACAATACCTTTCTCTGTATTTGTTAATCCTAATCCCCGTTTCTGGCTTGAAATCATTGTTTTCCAAAACAATCACATTTGTTTGGACAGTGTTCTTGTAAATGTGCACAAAATTAATCTAATGTGGGCGTCTTACTTTATGCTTCCCAGCATGTATGACCTACATGCAACTGATGACGCAACTCTGTAAAATCAAGGCATTGGTCTGAGTTTGTGAACCATTTTATGCTCTTTATGAGCTGCTCTAAATAAAAAAAACAACTTCCTTTCTTTGCAAATCCAATTTACCCTTTATTTACTCTTATTCTGTTTTTCTGCCATCTTACATATCTGAAGTTCAAACACAAAAGATGATCATGTGTGTAGGAGTTTTGCATGTCATCATTCACCTCTATGTTGAATCTGATGTCTGCATTTTTAAAACACAGTAGTTATTGAGAGAATTAAGAAACATGTTTCAAAATGTTTCTCTCTCCAGGGGAGTTTCTTTTTTTTTTTGTTCACATTAGTGTGGATTTGTTTCATAATCGACAGTTATTCTGAGCCCGTCATGTTCAAAGTCTTAACTTAACTTAAGTCTTAACTTTTACAGCCATGTAATGGTACCGGCACGTAATGAGTGTGGTTCTCGCAGCATCGACTTCATAATAAAACGTGTGAGAAAAAACTAGTTTTTACGCTGGAACAGATTCTTGTGAGCTTGGATTTAACTGCCTCTGTTTTTTTCTATATCCAGTACTACAAATATAGCCTATAATAAGAGACTAGAAGCATTATAATTAAACTGTCAACTCCGAAGAACAGAACACCTTGAAATCTGTGCTATTGCATTACTTTTAAATTATTATTTTCTGTTCCTACTCTACTTTTACTCAGCTGTAATGTGAAGATATAGTGCACTGAAAAACATTAGCCCATTTCCAGGACTTCTCCAGGTTTAGCTTTTTTTTTTTTTTTGGTCGCATGTAATAAAAAATATAGCTTTCATTATTTAAGAAAATGCTATAAGTAAATGCAAAAAAAAATAAAATGTCTTCAACCTATATTTTCATTTATTAAAGTAGAGCCACCATTGACAACAACAGCCATTCAGTATTTCTGATTACTGCTAATGTGTCTTTTATATCGCTGTGGAAGAATTTTTCTTTGCAGAATAGTTTTCAATTGGACTTAAGGATGGACTTTGAACAGATTCTTCCAAAACCTTAATTTTGTATTTTGAGCCATTCAGGGGTGATGATGCTGGTGTGTGTCAGGTCATTGTCCTGCTGCAGTACTTTATACTTCAACTGTTCTTGAGTTTCTTTGAAACGGGGTGTAATATGTTGTCTTTTGAGAGCTGTGGCCTACTTCGTGCTGTCAGACAGGTACTATTTAGGTGATTTCTTGATTCTACAGTGATCCGGCCTTGAGTTGTTGGTGATATTAAACCCCAAAAAACGTGAAAAGAGGGTTATACAGATGTGTCAATACAGTTAATTCATTATTTATTCATGGGAGACGATACAATTTTCACAAAGGGCCAGGTTGGCTTAAATGGCTTTCTTCCATGAATAAACTGAATCATTATATGAAAACTGCATTTTTTATTTACTCTGGTTATCTTTGTCTGGTATTAAAATTTGTTTGATAAATCGAAATATCTCATTTCAACAGCAAAGGCAAAAACAGAGGAACTCTGTAAATGGGCAATTCCTCCACATAGATTTAGTCAAAGTGTACAAAATGTTAAAATTTAAGAACTTATATTGTGATTATTGAAAGCTTTTCTGTTACATTGCCAACATTTTATTACTGATAGCAGCAAATACCTTTATCCTCAAACTAAATGAAATAAGTAAGTAGATAAATATATGGAGAATAGACTTTAAACTTTTTTTTTCGGTTATATACAATATATATAATACATACGAAGTTTTTAGCGCTGAGTTGTCCACCCATCTCCATTCCCCTTCAGTTTTACTGTCACTCAGTCCGATCCAGTAGTAGATGTGAAACCCCGCGATCCTCCTGCCTTCTTTTTCCACCGCCTCCTATTTAAACCAAAAATAATCGGCACTGTCAATTACCTGATTGTGTACCTTTAAAACACTTTGCAGTTGAACAAAAAGGACTTACATGCTGTTCTCTTGTGGTCAAGATGGCGAGGTGGGCTCCGATATCTTTACATTTCTCCACACTGGTGGAGAAATTGTGCCTGTCGGTGTTCAGGAGGAAGCACTGATCTTTGACCTGTAGCCATCCAGCAGGACACTCGTTGCAGGTTATGGCTGTTCGGACAAACAAATAAATTATAAATGACTGCTGTAATGCACTTTTTATAGCTTTTTATGATCCAAAGTGTCAAAACCTTTTGACACTTTGGATCATGGCATCTTGCACCAGAGGCTTACGGATATAAACCGGTCAGACCAAGCAATGGTCTCTGTGAGGACAACTCTTTCTACAATTGGCATTCAGAATCTGGGTCATAATGTTACTGATGCATCTCTATGATGATGATGCTGTTATTTATTATCTCAAACACACAGTTGCCGTGGTGCATTAACGGCAGCTTTAATTGGCCATAATATGGTCACATTTGTTTGTTATATTATTCTCAAACAAAAATGTGAATCCTGTAGTTCTTCTAGTTTTTTTTCAAACAAACTATCCCTATTTAATTTGTTTATTCTCATTACATATTCTGTTATTTTAATTGATGAACACTTTTCTTTTTTATCACCTGTTGACATGTTGTTGTTTTTTATTCTTTACAAAGAAATATCTGAAAGGTGTGGTGTCCATTTAGCATTCAGCCCCGTTCCTCTTCACCCCTAATAAAAATCCTATGAAACCAATTTACTTTTAACTAACACCAAATTACTGAATAGCGTCCACCTGATTAAATATCCACACAATTCCAGTTGTTGTGTGAAGACCTCACAGGGTATTAGAGAGGAATAGCATGATTTGGGTGCAGACAGGATCTCGGGAGTAGCAGGGTGAATTGAAAAATTAAATTAAATCAAAAACCAAGGGCACAGCATGAGGTGAACGGGACAAGGAGCATGAACAGAACAGTACGCAGAATTGACTCTGAATACTCATGGGCGTGACAATAAACATTGTAATGGGTAGACAAATGGAAGAATCCACCAAGGAACACTGACCAACAGAGTGTTTATATGCTGAGGGATGTGTGGAGAATAACATAAGATGCTTTTGTGTTAATCAGGAGACAATACAGAGCAGCTGAGCAAGAAGTAGAGCGAGGGAGACTGTTTAAAGCAGATGAGCTGTCAAAAAAAAAGGAAGAACTTAATAAAGGGAGAAAGGTAAACACTAACCTAAGGGACCTATCTAGAATCCACATGGAGCAGAAGGCAGGAATAAACTCAGAAACTAAACACAAAAGTATAAACTAAAATGGCAAGACTGAAATGTACATATATAAGCAAGGAACTATTGAAATCATAAAAACAGAAGAGAGCCCAAGCACATGGGGATTATGAAGCATTCGTGAAAAACCAGCATCATGAAGTCCGAACATGACGCTTAAAGTAGGATTAAGATATGTAACGATATCACAAGCACTGTTCAACATATCTTTGGAAAATGGGGAAAAAGCAACTTCCATTTCCAGAATGACAGCAGCAGTGTTACGCTGTGGGGATACATTTTGTTTAACAATGGCAGGGAAAGTGATCAGATTTGAGGTAAGATGGGGAAAGTGGTCAGATTCGAGGTAAGATGGATGGAAGTTAATTCAGGACAGTTTTGGAAAAATCCTGTTAGAGGCTGGAAAAGATAAATCTGATTTATGTAGCTTGAGCTGTTTTACAGAGAAGAAAAATGAAAAACCTTGGCCTGTGGATGTGCAAAGCTGGTAGAGTCATGAGGCGAAAGACTTGCAGTCACACTACTTTGTGTTTTACTGTCATCTAAATTTCAAGAAAATATGGCAAAAATGGTTTAAAGGGGACGCGCAGCTTTTCAATTCCTGTGGCATTTATCCAGAGCAACCACAGTCTCCGCTCACAGACGTTTGTTACATTTAGTGATCTTCTATGTGAGAAAAATGTTTTCATGAAACGATCCTTACATTTGTGACAAACTATGAAAGGACTTTTATCTCTACAACTTAATTCTGCTGATTTAAGGACACTTTAAGGACCACCAGCATCACTGAATACTGGTGGTCCTTGATATTTTAATACTTTCAGCTATTTTGTTGTATGCAGTGTATTGCTAAGTCGGTTTTAACATGTTGTAGTCTACATTTAAAAAAAAAAAAAAGCACTTGGGTCTCAGTGAGGTCTATATATACACATATATATAATGCTCTCAGTTTGTAAAATAGCTCACTGAACCACCATCTATCTGCTGGAGCTTGGAGGACGAGCATACCTGGAGCTGAGCAGTTGTTGGCCAGACTGGAGTACTGGTTACACAGCTGCTTGTAGCGATCCTTCATCAAGTCAAGCCTCACTTTCAGGAAGGCAACCTCTTCCTTAGGAGTTCTGGTTTCCTGACAGGAGATTTCATGAACCATCAGGCCCAGAAGAACAAAGAGGACGGTGGCTAACGACAGAGAGCAGAACCATAAGCGTTAGAGAGCAGAAGCATACAGACCCCTCACACACATAGACATCAGCTGTGAAAAGATCTCACCTTTCATAGGATTCATCATGTTTCTCTGTGAGCTGAGGATCACTTATGCTCCCTTTGGGCTCTCTGTTTTTTTTTATAGAGCAGTTTGTTTACTAAATAAATGGCAAAGTACAGATTGCAAAAGAGAAACCAGACAGATTGTTTTTGATCATCAAAGCACGTCAACTCGGACAGTGTCATATTGTGCAGCCAAATCAGTATTGACCTCCGTTTCTCCGGCTGAAAAAGACCATGCCCCCTCCCCCTTTCCCATTTTTCATCAATTATTAATGGTAGTTGGAAATCCAGGAATTTTTCTGAAAATAAACGTTAGCGTGAAACGGGAAACAACTCGTCCATAGACAGTAAACTGCAAGCGTATTCGTACTTTAGACTTTTTCGTCTTTTGTCATTGCAACCAAATATCTCTGTTTTTTTTATTACATTAGTCAGATGCAAAGTAGCGCAGGATTTAACTATGAACCTCCGCCTCAGTTAATTACTCTTTTAGGATTCCCCTTTATTTAGCGCTGTCTCTCTACCCATCAATCTGTTCAAGGGGCATGAATACTCACCATTCCATTCCCTCTGGATGGACTTGATAAAAATCAACAAGAGGGATCATATTTCTCCAATTTTATCTTCCCTTCATTCGCTTCCTGTTAAATCAAGAATATAATTAAAATTTCTTCTTCTAACGTATAAAGCCCTTCATAATAAAGCCATCCATCATATATCAGAGCTCTGATTACCCCGTATGTTCCTAACAGAGCACTTTGCTCTCAGTCTGCAGGTCTGCTGGTGGTTCCTAGAGTCTCTAAAAGTTTTTACTTTTTGTTCTCTCTCTTTTTTTTCTTCATAGTAGGTACACGTGGTCTGGCGTTCTGTTAACTGAGACATCATCCATCATCTAATATAGAACAGATTACTAGATCAATGTGTGCTTCTGTGCTTTTTTGTCTCTCTTGTTGTGTCTCTGCTCTGTCTTCTCTAACCCCCAGTCGGTCGAGGCAGATGACCGTTCATACTGAGCCTGGTTCTGCTGGAGGTTTTTTCTTCCCGTTAATGGGGAGTTTTTCTTCCCACTGTCGCTTCATGCATGCTCAGTATGAGGGATTGCTGCAAAGCCATGGACAATGCAGACGACTGTCCCTGTAGCTCTACGGTTCTCCAGGAGGGAATGCTGCTTGTCGGGACTGGTTCCCTTATATAGGAAATTTTTGACCAATCTGTATAATCTGCTTGAATTTGACTTTGGAAAGTGCCTTGAGATGACATGTAACATGAATTGGCGCTATATAAATAAAATTGAATTGAATTGAATTGATGATGCGTCGGCCACCAGGTTGGATAAACAGACAAGGGCTGTTGTCTTGGCACACGGATTTCGTATTATTTACTATTATGAGCAAAGTTCTCTCGCTGTTTCCAAATTTGTCTTAAAACTGGCAGACAGTCGCCTAACAATGACTCAGCTCTGACTGGAATAGGTGCAATTGTGCATGTGTGCTGTGGAGGTTATTTCTATTCTCTTCATAAACAGGACAGCTGCAAAATATCACCTTTACACACACACACACACACACACACACACACACACACACACACACACACACACACACACACACACACACACACAAACACACACATCACAGGTTCAGCAACAGACTGTCAGCCTTTTTTTGTCTTATTATGGCTCATGTCCAAGACATTTTTTTTCCCTCTGCCACATTATTCCCTCCAACAATTTCAGCTTCTCTGCTTCACGAGGTTTTGTTGTTCAAATTAATTAAAGGAGTGCTTAGTGTTTATTTATGTGTCCATGATTTGTGTGCAAAAAAAAAAAAAAAAGTGTAGTCATTACTAGCAATTCTTACCATCGAAATCCCTGGACTTTCCGCAATTATTCGGAGCTGTTCCTTCCATAAACATGTGCAATACATCGGCTGTCAGGAAGCAGAAAGTACCGGCTGTTTCTTTCACCTGTTCTTAAAAACAGTCTGACTCATTCGTTGCACCTCTGCCAAACCCAGAACCTCTTCTCCTCTCCAAACTGACGAAAGCGAGGCAAGCACCGAGGTTGAGCAACACGGTGCAAATGGGCAAAAAAAAAACGAGAGAAAACATACAGCAAACTGTGCCAAGAAAGTGAAGAAAGAGCCTCCATTTTTCAGGAAAGCTGGCAGGATCTGGTCAAAGGCACGGTTAAACTGCTCAGCACCTCTCAGAGCTCATTTGTTCAGCTCTGCAGCGGCGTTGCATGCAGGACGGGCTGCCTCGATAAATCAACCGGCAGCGACAAATTTGATTTTAAGAAGAAATATTGTGGCTCTGGAGTGGAGATTACCAGAGGCTTTGGGGAGCAGAAGAGGTGCAGCATGAGGGAGAGGGAGTGTTAACAAGGTCAAAACAGACAGACAAGGAGGACGGAGAGAGAAAACGACACCTGCCTCCCGGAGATCACGGATAAGTCGACATGTGGGGGATGCAGACTCATTGTTGAACATTGAGACGGTGTTTTCTCTCTAAAACTACCAACACTTAACTACATATTAAATATAACATGCCAATCTCATTGTTGTTTGTAAATCATAGAATTTTGAGTTGGTTGCCTGGATCAGTGTATTTATTTTGGTAATATAAATATAACCAGATCATACGGTGCCCTATCAGCTTCCATAAAGGTCATATATATATATATATATATATATATATATATATATATAGTGCGAGGATTATAGTTGTGCTGTTAACAGACTGACATGTTTTCTGACAGGAGCTGTGGATCTCTGCAGCTTCTCCAGACTTATCACGGCTGTTTCCCTGAATAATCCTCTACCTGCTATGTTATGGCAGTTTAGCAATTGTTACAAACAATTAACTTTTTTAGATGATGAATTGAACATCTGTGGGCTGTTCAAAGTCTGGGACGTTGTTTTCTAACTTAATTCTGTTTTGAGCTAATTCACAGCCTTAAAAATCGTCGTATCATGGCTTTGGTGCATCTCATTTAAACACAATATCAATTGAGAAGTACCAATAATTGTAACACAGAAATATTTGTGTGCTGGAAAGTATGTCCATTTACTCTGTTATTTTTATTAATACTTGGTTGGGTTTCTTTTTGCAGAAATTACTGCATCAGTGCATCTTGGCGTGGAGGCGATCAGCCTTTGGTTCTGCGAAGTGTTAGCAGAAGAAGAAGCGTTCATGAACTCACATTAATGATAATGATGAAGAAGAAAAAAAAATATTGTTACTGTTTGTGGAGATGATGGTAATCCAGGTAGAAGGTGGCTGGGGTTGGCTGACTGGGGCTAGTTTGTAATGATCCTTTGTGTTCAGGTGGAGGTGGTGATGGCGGCGGAGCGTTGCATAGTGGACAGGCAGGTGAGTGGTGAGACTAAGGAGGCGGTCCAACAGCGGGTCCAGCAAGAGGAGCAGTGAGGAGATGGGTTCTTCCTAGGACTCTACACTGGAAAAAGAGAACTAAATATAAGTAGAATTATCTTGAAATGAATGTATTTGCCCTTGATTTGAGCAGGTAAATAAGATTATCTGCCAATGGAATGAGTATTTTTACCCCTAAAATAAGATAATTAGATATACACCACTTGAAATAAGATGATGGAGATGAATTGTCCCTATTTTAAGTGCAAAAATCTTATTCCATTGGCAAATAATCTTATTTACATGCTCAAATCAAGGAAAAATACACTCATTTCAAAAAGGGTTTTCTTATTTTTAGTTATATTTTTGCAGTGTAGGAGGCAGTGAATTGAGGTCCTGGAGAGAACCAAGGACTGGAAATGAGGATGTCTGCAAGAGAGGACATAAAAAAGGAGGACAGTGAGAGGACCTATGAAAATCAAGAGCAAAGATCCAGTAAGAAATCTGATTACTACCCTGTAAGGAGGAATGATATGGCATCTGCCTCAAGGGGAATCTGCTCCTCTTAAGCTCCTCCTGTATATAGCTCTAGATTCTATACATATATATCTATTATATTATTATATTCTATATTTTGTTTTGTCTGCACCATCAACACCAAGTCAAATTCCTTGTAAGTGCAAACCTACTTGGCAATAAACTTGATTCTGATTCTGATTCCTGATTGGCCAAGATGGGCTGCAGTGTGGTGTCTCTCCTTCCTCCTGACAATAATCCCCCATATTCTCCATGGGGTTCAGGTCAGGTGAGTTTGCACAGTGGCATCGTGTCGTTGAACCCATGTTTTGTTACTTTGGCAGATTGGGTTATTCCTGTTGATTGATCCACCTTTTTCTACCAACCTTTTTCCTTCCACTCAACTTTCCAATTAATATAATTGCATGCAGCCCTATATGAACAGTAAGCTTCTTTATTAATTACTTTTGTGGCTTACTGCTGTTCGCTTCCTCATGATAGAGCATCAAAAATCCTTTTATTAAATTGGCTTTCTGTTAATATTTGAATTTTCTGAGAATTTGGGGTAAACCATGATCATCAAAATTAACACAAAAATGCTTTAAATGCATAACTTTGCATAATACATCTACATAAGCTTCACCTTTACACTTGAATTGTTAACTTTTCAATGACATCCTAACTTACTGAAATGACCCTGTCTGTATAAATGTAATTATAACGTTTTTTTAAAAACCTGGATGGAAATGAGTTGGATTCAATGACTGCCTGAAATCTGAAACATATGGACGCCACCACATGCTGAGCTTCCTCATGTGTGATGCTCTGCCAGACCCCAACTCCAGCTGTCTTCAGTTTTTTTTTTTTTTTCGTTCTTTTTGACTTTAGTTTTGTCTTCAGTAAATAAAACGCTTGCTCCTCTGATCAGGTCTGCTGACTGACTCAGCCATTTGAAAACATTGAGCAGCTTTAGAGCTGCTCTCATGGTTTGCTTTCAGTCATCATCCATCTGTGCAGTGAAGCGCTGAGCCGTTGGTTTTCCTGAATTTGGCTGAATCTGAGCTGACAGCACAACACTGTACACTCTGAGAAGTTATTCTGCCTTTGTCAGCAGGAACATCATCAAGGTCAGCGGCCCATTATGTAGTTTAACAGAAAATGAGTAGGAACAACAGCCAAATTTAAGAGGCTGTTTGGTTATGCACCTTCTTCATGTAGTTATTTGAAATTTAGTTCGGTGTTTTTGTATATTCTTGCAGATGAAACAATGATGCATAATCTTGTGTCAAAAGATGACACAGCTGATGTGGTCTGCTTGAAATTGTGATGCATTGTTCTCCTACTGCACATGTAACTCATTATTTCATCCATCTAAAGCAAAACACATACAATGTAAATTATACTGAGGTATTCAAAATTAATACTACAAAAAATGATAAACACGTATCAAAATAAATAACCCTGTCAGGATCCCCAGGGATGTGATTACTGATGTTGCTCCCTGAGGATCCTACAGTCTGTTTATGTTACAGCTTAATTCTGTTCATCCCTAGATCCTAGTTTTTGTCATTTGTTTAGCATTTATGTTAATATATATTCTGGTATCTGTTGGATTTGGTTTGTGTCTGGTTAGTTTATGCTCTTATTATTTTAGTAGTTCTGTTAGATCTTTATTTTGTATTTGCTTTCTTTAGTTACGTTTTTGATCTGTATTTATACTGTTAGTGTATTCTTGTACTGTTATATTTAATTAGCGCATGTTTTTTATTATTTCTGTAGTTCTGTTATATCTGTTCCTTCTTAATTTAGTTCGATTCTTCCGCATGTCTTGCCAGTTCATTGTTCCCCTTTTCCTGCAGCTCAATTGTTTCACTCAGTTCTCCTATTCCTAATTATCCACTTATTGTTTCCTCCGTTTCTTCACGGAGGAAACAATAAGTTCAGCCCACTCTGTCACACACATTGTCAGGTCCTCCATCTTCATTAAAGCATTCTACCGCGTTCTGGCCGCTTCCCTGTCCCGTTCTTGGTTCCTGTAAGTCTGTTTTTCATCAATAAACCACTATCTTCAACAAGCAACTACCGAGCGCTTGTCTGCACTTCGGTCCGATTCCAAAAACCATGACAAACCCACGCCTTGCAGGCCAGCAGATCTCACAACCTGCAGGGGACAGATGGACACAGAATAATCTTCCTGATGACTTTAACACGCTCTCTTGCAAATTTTAATCTGTTCCAGTGGTTTTTGCTTTATGAGGTGAACTGTTAAATTCATTTGAACGCCTCCTGATTTCAAACTCTAATAGTAAAAGACCATTGCCTTAAGAGATCCACTGGCTTGCCTCAATGTTATGAGCAAATTTAGTTTTATTAAACATCTTCTGGTTTTGCTGGTTTAAAAATTACAGCTCTTTGTTTATTTGAAATGTACACAATGCCATAAATGTTATGTTGCTATGTTTTACATCCTTATGATCCCCCCTTGGATAATGATAGTTTCTGTATAAGTGCCCTTAAAATACAAATCCACTGCTTGGAATTTGCCACATTTATCATATCTCAATACTGAGGACAAGCACATTTTAGTGAGAGAAAATAGATTTAACTACATCTGGAAAGCAAGAAAGGACTTTTTTATGACAAAGCTCAGAATGCATGACCCATTTAAATGCAAATGTCTTTATTTTATATATAAAGAATATAGTAACATGTAAAAATAGATAGCGGTGGCAGAGACTTTAATAATATGGTCATAATGGTATTTTCTAAGCAATTTTGAAAAGCAGGTAAAAAACTCACCTCACAGCTGAATGTGCAGCAGGTGAAGCTGAGAATCATTCAGGAGAGAAACGGCAGCCTGGACTTATAACACTTTATTGGATGGTTATCCGTGCTGCCTTTAATACAAGTAAAACTCTGTGGATGTTCATTCATAACCTTTACTGTTCCCTAATGGACCGAGGGATAAAGTGTTGGAAAATGCAACTCCTGGTGGGTTGGTGTTAAAGAGAAGCAGTATTCATGAGGATATTACACTAGTTTATGCATTCAGGATTGCGTAGATATTAGTAGATCCTAAGTAAGTTTTGATGTTTTGACAAATCTTGATTTAAACCTGCAAGTCAATGTCCCTGAACAGAAGCTACGACTCTACATGTTATAATCTTATGTATTTTTTATTTAGATGTTCATTATATTTTTTACTGTATTTGAGTGACTATGTATTGATATTTTATTATTTCTGTTAGAATTGCTCTGGATTTACTGTCTGGTATAAGCCTCTCAATCAGATTTAAGTCAGGACTTTGACTAGGCCACTTCTAAACTATCAGTTTAGTTCTCTTTTTTGAGCCATTCAGAGTCTGACATGTGGGTGCGCTTATATAGATGTATTTATTTTAAGAAAAAACAAATGGCCCGATACTCTCCTTCAGGATTTCTTTATTCAGGTAATGAAACAGAGAAGCAACCCCGATCATTATTTCACCATCATCCTGCTGTAGGTGGTGTTCTTTATCTGAAGAGCTGCATCTGTCAGAGAAGACTGTGGCAGCGTTGGTCCCAAAAGCAGACGAGAACGACAGTCTCACACCAAAGTGATTAATTAAAAAGAAAAGTAACTTACTACCATTGAAGGAAACTTGAGAGTATCTAGAAAAACAAAATTTCTAGTGCCAGCAGAGATCTGGCAATGCAACAGGAACAGGCAGGACCACAGCTGTGTGAGAGCACAACGACGCGGTGCTGGGGAGGTGATTAGTGAAACCAGGACCAGGTGTCTCTGATCAACAGGACGAATGACAGACACGAGGGGAACAAGACGAGCTGAGGAAAACTGACAAATGGCACAGAAGAACTAGAGCAAACAACAAACCCAAACTCAAAGTCCAGGATCATCACAGCTTTACTTCTTTGCCAAATGTAACGGGACAAGAAATAGTTTCACCTTTTACTAATCGGTCTACAGGCTGTTTTTCCAAATGTCTTGTGCTTCAACAAGATGGGTTTTTTTTTAAAGCAAACGTGAGAAGGCCTTTATTTTTCTTATGTTCTGCAGTGATTTTCACATTTGAACTGTTTCATGGAGGCCATTTGTTTTTCAATCATGAACATTGAAGGAAATCAGGTCTGTAGAGCTTTAGATGTTGTTCTGGGTTGTTTTATGATAAGTCGTTCATATGCTCTAGGTTTACCACCGTTTTACATTTTTGAATAATGGCTCTGGATGCGGTTCGCTGGAGTCCCAAAGCATAACAAATGACTTCTGTAACCATTTTCATCTGCAAATAAATTTCTTTCAATCAGGACACGACCCGCTGCTTTACGAGATCTTTTTCCCTACTTCATGTTGTCAGGCAGGCTCTATTTGAGTACATATTTTCTTATTCTAAGAGTCAAATTGATTGAAAGAGAGTTCAAATTTATCTGGTAAATCCTACACAAAGATTTAAGTGAACAAACGTCATGTATATATATCAATAAATGAGAAGTGCTTTGCAAAGGTTTTCATTCTCCATTTTCTCACATTGAAACCACAAACCTCAAGGGTTTTATGTGATAGATCAGCATAAGGTGATAAAGGCTTGTACCATGAAAGGAAAGCAAACACGGTTTTAAATATTTTGATAAATTAAAATCTAAAAAGTTAAATGTGAATTTGTATCCATCCCCAGATTTTATACTTTGTAGAGTATGTCTCGGCCAGAGGTGGGTAGTAACTAGTTACATTTACTCAGTAACATTTACTGAAGATACCTGTTGAACAAAACGTACTTTTAGGAGTAGTTTTACTGAACTATACTTTTTACTTTTATTTAAGTAAAGTAATATTGCTACTCTAATTTGAGTCAGATTACTGTGAGTAACTTCACTGGATGAAGAACTGCCGGTTTTAACCAGAAATGCATTAGAGAGACATGCTTACAGTTTATGTTAAAGTGAGAAGCTTGTTTATAGACAAGTTTTGTTGGTTAAATGTTATTTTCCATCTGCTGAGATCATTGAGCCATTTGGAGGTCAAGAAACCCTTCATTAAGCAGTAGATATTATTATTGGAAGAGCTTTACACTATTCAATCATACAGTTAACAAGCAGTATATACATTAACTGCTGTTACCGGTTTCACAAGTTATATGTTGGACAAAATATTTAGAAAAGTGTTCTTCTGACTGAATCTGGTTTTTGTAATTATGTTTTTATTTGTATATTTAAAAAAATCTTTAAAGTACCACAATTTGTACAAAGTTTATATATATATATATATATATATATATATAAATACTTTGTATGTCCAGTTACATAATTTTTAGATACTAAATCAGATGTTGTGTTCAATTACTCAGTATTTGAGTCACCTTCTTACTTTACTTTTTACTCTTACTTGAGAAATCCCTTGGTTGGCTACTTTTTACTTTTGAATAAAAATATGTTGAAGTATCACTACTCTTACTCGATTACCACTTTTGGCTATGCTGGTCTTAACCAATTTGGCCCATTCTTCTCTGCAAAATAGCTCAAGTTGTGTCAGATTGGATGGGGGAAAAATTGTTGAATGTAAACTTTTAGGTTTTAATACAGATTGTAAATTAGATTTATTCAATTCAATTCAATTCAATTTTATTTATATAGCGCCAAATCATGAAACATGTCATCTCAAGGCACTTTACAAAGTCAAGTTCAATCATATTATACAGATTGGGTCAGATTATACAGATTGGTCAAAAATGTCCTATATAAGGAAACCAGTTGATTGCATCAAAGTCCCGACAAGCAGCATTCACTCCTGGGGAACCGTAGAGCCACAGGAAGAGTCATCTGCATTGTACATGGCTTTGCTGCAATCCCTCATACTGAGCAAGCATGAAGCGACAGTGGGAAGAAAAACCACCCATTAACGGGAAAAAAAAACCTCCGGCAGAACCGGGCTCAGTATGAACGGTCATCTGCCTCGACCGACTGGGGTTACAGAAGACAGAACAGACACAACAAGAGAGACAAAAAAGCACAGAAGCACACATTGATCTAGTAATCTGTTCTACATTAGACGGTAGTAGCGGGTGAGCCGTCTTCTCTGGATGATGTCACAGTTAACAGAACGCCAGACCAGGTGTACCTACTATGAAGAGAAAAGAGAGAGAACAGAAAGTTAAAGCAGAAATGACAACACATAATGCATAATTGAAGAACAGTAGAACTCAATATAGTGAGAAAATTAGATCCTGATATACTCCAGTAACCTAAGCCTATAGCAGTAAAACTATAAAGGTGGCTGAGAGTAACATGAGTCACTAGTTATAATTTTTGTCAAAAAGAAAAGTTTTAAGCCTAGTCTTAAAAGTAGACAGGGTGTCTGCCTCACGGACCAAAACTGGGAGTTGGTTCCACAGGAGAGGAGCCTGATAGCTAAAGGATCTGCCTCCCATTCTACTTTTAGAGACTCTAGGAACCACCAGCAGACCTGCGGTCTGAGAGCGAAGTGCTCTGTTAGGAACATACGGGGTAATCAGAGCTCTGATATATGATGGAGTTTGATTATGAAGGGCTTTATACGTTAGAAGAAGAATTTTAAATTCTATTCTTGATTTAACAGGAAGCCAATGAAGGGAAGCTAAAATTGGAGAAATATGATCCCTCTTGTTGATTTTCATCAGAACTCTTGCTGCAGCATTTTGGATCAGCTGAAGGCTTTGAACTGCATTTTGTGGAATTCCTGATAGTAAAGAATTACAATAGTCCAGCCTTGAAGTAACAAATGCATGGACCAGTTTTTTCAGCATCACTCCTGGACAGAATGTTTCTAATTTTGGCGATATTCCGGAGGTGAAAAAAGGAAACTCTGGAAACCTGTTTAATATGGGATTTAAATGACATGTCTTGGTCAAAAATAACACCAAGATTTTTTACTTTATTACCAGAGGCCAGTTTAATGCCACCCAGATTAAGTGATTGGTTAAGAAGTTTATTTTTTGAGGACTCTGGCCCAAAGATTAAAACTTCGGTCTTGTCAGAATTTAGATGCAGGAAATTTAAAGTCATCCAGCTTTTGATGTCATCAAGACATGACTGCAGTCGAAGTAATTGATTGGATTCATCAGGATTTATGGATAAATATAGCTGAGTATCATCAGCATAACAGTGGAAATTAATCCCATGCTGTCTGATAATTTTGCCTATCGGAAGCATATATATAGTAAAGAGAATTGGTCCAAGGACTGAACCCTGTGGTACTCCACAAGTGACCCTAGAGTTTGAGGAAGATTTATTATTAACATGAACAAATTGGAATCTGTCTGACAGATAAGATTTAAACCAGCCTAATGCTTTCCCCTTAATCCCTACAGTATGTTCAAGTCTTTGTAGGAGAATATTGTGATCAACTGTATCAAACGCAGCACTGAGATCTAACAGGACAAGTATAGACACAAGTCCATTATCTGAGGCCATGAGAATATCATTAGTGACCTTCACCAGAGCTGTTTCAGTGCTATGATGAGCTCTGAAGCCTGACTGAAACTCCTCAAGTAGGTCATTACTTTGTAAATGTTCACAAAGTTGATTAGCAACTACTTTCTCAAGAATTTTAGATAAGAAAAGAAGATTAGATATAGGTCTGTAATTTACTAACTCATCTTGATCAAGAGAAGGTTTCTTAAGTAAAGGTTTAATAACAGCTACTTTCAAAACCTGTGGTACATATCCATTTACTAAGGATAGATTAATCATGTCTAAAATAGTGCCACTGATCAAAGGGAATATGTCCTTAAACAACTTGGTTGGGATTGGGTCTAACATACAGGTAGAAGGTTTAGATGAAGCTAAAATTTTAGATAGCTCAGAAAGCTCTACTGCTTCTAAACAGTTCAAACACTGCGCAGATTCTAAAGATTCCTCCAATGCTGCCTCACTTACTGAGGACGAGGTAATCATGTTTGGGAGGATGCCAATTATTTTATTTTTAATGGCATCAATTTTATTTATGAAGAATCCCATAAAATCATTACTACTGAGAGCTAAGGGAATGGATGGATCAACAGAGCTGTGGCTCTGGGTAAGTTTGGCAACTGTACTAAAGAGAAATCTAGGATTATTTTTATTCTCTTCAATTAATGATGAAAAATATGCTGCTCTAACTCTGCAGAGGGTCTTGTTATACAACAATAGTCTGTCCCTCCAGATTAAGTAGGATTCCTCTTGGTGTGTAGAGCGCCATTTTCTCTCCAATTTCCTAACATTGCGCTTCAAGGAACGCAGCTCTGAATTAAACCAAGGAGCCAGCTTCCTGTGAATAATCACCTTCTTTTTCAAGGGAGCTACATTGTCTAATGCAGAACGCAATGAGGAAGTCACATTGTTAGCAAAGGTATCGATTTGTGAATGGGAAGAAACAGCAATGCTGCCATCTACAGGGCATTTCTGCAATACGGAGGATATTAAGAAGCGGACAGACTCTTTAAGTTTTGATACAGCATTATCCGATAAAAATCTACTATAATGGAACCCTCTTTTGGGGGTGGAGAATTCAGTTAGATTAAACTCAAATGTTATTAAAAAATGATCAGACAGGACAGGGTTGTGAGGAAATACTGTTAATTCTTCACAATCAATGCCATATGTCAGCACAAGGTCTAAAGTATGGAGCCAAGAGTGCTTCGGTTTATGCACATTTTGAGCAAAACCAATTGAATCTAGGATAGTTTTAAAGGCTACACTAAGGTTATCACATTCAGTGTCAACATGGATGTTAAAATCACCCACTATAATAACCTTATCAGTATTTAACACCAAATCAGATAAGAAATCTGACAACTCATCCAAAAACTGAGTGTAAGGGCCTGGTGGACGATACAAAACAACAAACAGAAGAGGTTTTATTGCTTTGCAGTTTGGATGAGGGAAACTGAGGGTTAAATGTTCAAAAGAACTGTAATTATTAGTTGGCCTGGGACTAATTAATAAATCAGACTGAAAGATAGTTGCCACTCCTCCTCCTCTTCCCACAGATCTGGGAATGTGGAAATTTGAATAACTGGAGGGGGTTGACTCATTTATACTAACGTAGTCCTCTTGTAGCCAGGTTTCTGTGAGACAAAACAAATCAATCTGATTATCAGAAATTAATTCATTAACTAACAAAGTCTTTGGAGGGAGAGACCTTATATTTAATAGACCACATTTTATTATTTTATTTTTAGGTTCAAGGTGAACCATATTGATTTTTATTAGGTTTTTATGATTTGTTCCTTTTAGATCAGTTTTTGATCTGTTAAGTTTTGGCCGTGGGAAAGACACCGTCTCAATAGGATAATGGGTGGGTAACAGTACAGAAGCTGCAGAGAGGTGTGTTAAACTACGGCTCTTTATGTCTTTACTTTGACTGGACCATTCTAACACAAACATGTGCCAGACTTTTTTATGAAGAATAATGCTGAAAACGTTTTGCTTTCACTCAGCAGTTATTATTTAATTGTCAGTCAATCATGTAAAACCCCTTTAGAATGTGGCAAAATCTGAAAAAATTCAGGAGGTAAGTACACTGTAAGCAAGGCACTATAAGCTCTATAGCGTGGAACACCATATAAAAGTACATCCTCTTCACTTAACTTTAAACTCCCAGTTATCCTCCTGGGGTAGATAATGCTCTGAAGCAAAATTCTGGTCAAATGGTTCTGCTCAGCTCAGAGTCAGAGGATTAATTGACAGCTACCATGCTGTGGACTGTTTTGTGTCTAATCAGGCTCCCAGGGACTGTGGAGGGGGGTACGGAGTGTTTCAGGAGTCTGACGGCTTTCCTGATGCTTATTGGCTTTTTGGCCTCCGTCTGTGCCAGCATCGAACTCGCTGTGCTGTACAAGTGTGAACACGACAACCAGCATTTTCCGCCCGTAAGCCTGAGATGTTCTCTGCTACACATTCGGATGCTGAAAACAAAATGAGGAGGGAGTGTGTTCAATAGTTGTTTTTGTTTATCAGCTTACACATAAAGTGCTCTAATATGTATTTTGCCTAAAAACAGAACCAGTTCACTTCATCACAACAGTCCCAGAGGTCTTTTTAATTTTGCATTACACTCCACACTTTATTGTTCTTGTGAATTACGACTTAGAAGTCTCACCTTGACATAAAAACCTAAACATCTCACCTTTACTCACCGCTGAACGTCTTCCTGTCTGTCTTTCACTCCGTCTGCCGGTCTAACGCAATTCTGCACAGATTATTCTTCCTTCATTTCACTCCAATGTGCTTTTGGACACCTATAATTGGCAATAAAAAAGATAGAGCACTCTCTTCAGTCCGGTGAGGGTCATGTAGTAGAAAAAGCACAAAAGTCCATAATTGTGAAATATTTCTCCTGCAGGGCCAACAGTCTCTTGCAGCTCAGCCTGATAATGGGCTTTTGAGGACACCCTCATTTAAAGCAAACACCACCGGGGTGGTATGTACACGAACTATTACAACCACCAGGATCACATTCAGCACGCACAGTTGCTTCAAAACACCCACGCAGGAGCTACTGGAACACGATTTTCATATCCGAAAAATTATGTCTTTCAACGAAAGAAGGAGATTAAAAAAATGTTTCAATGGCTTCTGGATCTATAACATATTATAGGACCCATGATAGAGAAAATGTGACATAGTTCCTTTATATTTAGCATAAGCTTCACCACAGACATACTTTTAAAAGTCAAGGAGGAGTACTGCGGGTTAAATTAATATCCTGGCTTGTGTACTGAGAAGGAAAAAGATTAGAAAACCAAATAAATAAGAGGTGACAGTTTTCAAAGCAATCATGATTGTACAGAAGGAGGCCATAATCAGAGAAAACGCATTTCCCTCTCCATGCTAGGCTGGCTGTTCTTACAACAAATGAATCCTTCAAAACAGAAAGTTATGGGTGAAATTTGTGTTTACTTTTCAGCATGAAATTGGAAGACGGGGATTAAAATGAACATGATTTGTTTTCTCACTCAAAACCAGAATGTCAAACTCTTTATTATTTTTTTTTTTACTTCAACCAATTTTCTCTAGTGCTTGCTAAGTGAGAGTGAATAGATAAGGCCTGACAGAGGGCTACAGAGGGGGCAGCTTCATGATACGGCGTGACCAGAGCTGTAGGATGCTTTTTTTTTTTTTAGGGACATTTTGCTTTGGCTGTGTAAAGGGTTCTGCTATGAGAATAATATTCACCACCAGAAAGAACAAACTCATGAATCATGGACCTTTGTGTTTGGGTTGAGTTCTGATTGTGTTCTGACAAATAGCTTACGACAGAACTTTTCTGTGCTTATAAAATTAATTTTTTTGGTTTGCTGCTTTAAATTCCTGACAAATGTCATATTTTTTAGTTTGTTTCTTTTAGGTACTATCTACACTGTCATATGGTCCTTTCATTGTTGCAATACATTCTGCTGCTACATACGCTTGCACTACTTAATAGATCTTACATATAACATTTCTGTACTTATAAAATGTCATCTTGGTTTACCGCTGCATCCCTGACAAATATCAGATAATTATATTTACAATGTTTCCCTCTTGTGTTTTTACTCAGAGCCTTGAAACAAAATTTCCCTCAAATGTACATTGGGAACGTACAGCTGAATGACAAAGTCTAAGATTTGAAAATTGCTTTGTTTCCCAGGTTTTGGTTCCCTTGTTTGTTCTGCCATATCATTCATGTGTTCTGTTCAGTTACTTTCACAGTTTCTGTGATTTATTTTTCTCCACTCACTGACGTTACTCATCAACTCACTTGTTATCCATTGAATAATCAATGTCCCCACAATAAAATCCTCTTTTTCATCCACTCGGTCAGATCCTCTTGTTTGCAGCTGGCGGTTTGTCACTCGGGGTTTCCCGAACTCCTGCCTACACTCCCTCATTTTTCTTTCCGTGCTGCTGTCAGGAATTATTTGCAATGCAGGGAAAAATCTCAAAAAAGTCTTACTTCACCTACGCATGCCTGCCTGCTGTCTGCATTTGGGTCTTATTCTCCACAAAGGACTGACACCAACATGAAGGTAACTTGCCAAAAAAGTATGTCTTCCTACTTAACTACTCTGCCATAGTCATCCTCATCAAAGATGAGGATGACTCAGAGTACAGACAGCGGATCCAGAGCTTTGTAGCCTGGTGCCAGAAAAACCACCTCATGTTGAATGTGACGAACACAAAAGAGCTGATGTTGGACTTTCGCAGATGCAGACACACCAGGTGAACAGCCAGGGAACTCATGTAGAGATAGTGGACTCTTATAAGTACCTGGGTGTTCACCTGAACCATAAACTGGACTGGACTCACAACAATGTTGCTCTTTACAAGAAAGGACACAGCAGACTCTACCTGCTGAGGAGGCTGGGGTCTGCAGGTAGAGCTCTGCAGGGGGCGCTCCTGTGGTGGCATCAGCCATCTTCTACGGTGTAGTCTGTAGGAGCAGCAGCTTATCTGTAGTTGAGAGCAAGTGGCTGGATAAGCTCATTAGGAGGGCCGGTTCTGTCCCCTGGACCCAGTTCAGGTGGTGGGAGACAGAAAGAGTGTAAGGAAAATCACTCCCGCCCCATGCATGGAGCTGCTGCATCCCAGATGCTCTAATGAGCGTTTCCGCAGGTCGTTCCTCCCAGCTGCAGTCAGACTTTATAATCTCTGCTGCTCACAACAGACTCAATAACTCTTTACATCATGCTAATGGTTGCACAGCTCTGATCGGATCATGAACCATTCACACTGTTCCCAGATGCTAAGGTAACTTGCACAAGCCTTAGCTACTTCGAGATGGAGTCTTGTCCACTGTTAAAAAAAATCCTCTGTGCTATATTTATTAGGACAGTGCATAAAAATCGATACAAAGATTAATATTGATGTTTTTAAAAATTATTTAATATCGATATTCTGGCTTTCAATATTAATATACCTCCCAACCCCTAGGGGGCGTTATAACAGCTCACCATTACTGTTCACAGCGAGGAAGTGCAAGTGACACGAATCTGTGGAATGGCCGACAGGATTTTAGAAGCTCCTTCGTCCCTAAAATCAGACGTTTGGGCACATTTTTGGTTTCTGTGATACGTTAAATGCATTGAACCAAATGCACTTTATTTTCCTGTTAGTATATCAGTGTTCAATAAATTAAACATAAATATAATATTTGACTGGTTTTGTTGATTGAATGACTTTGAGCATTAATCTAAAAGTAATAAATATTGATATTGTAGTCAAATCAAATCAAACTGAGCTATGTACCGAGAATCGTATCGAATCGGCTCATCCTAGATGATATCCAACCCTAATATTTATATTTATCCACTCTGGTATTTACTTTTTCTCTTCTACTCTTAGTGTTTCTTTAGAGCTAATTTTAGATTAGACTAGTTTGTTCTTTTTTCTTCTTTCATTGCTAATAACTGTGTGTAACTGTAAGTTTGCCACTGTCATGGCTGAATTTCCCCCTCTGCGGGATAATAAAGGAATTCTGATTTTTATTCTTAAATCCAAGTGGATTACTATATGGGGAAAAATGCTTAGTGCCATGTTTCTGGCTCGGCTGTCGGTCACACTCTTCCTCCATGGCTATTTAGATCATCTCATGCATCTGTGAGTTTTTCCACTGCAGACAACCTCCTGCACTTGTTTCTCTGGCTTTATAGTCTGAAGCTTCACAGTCGACGCCAGATTATTTGAAAGCCTAGAGAGAGCAGATGTCCAGCGTTCTTTGCCTGCCTTGCCTGATCCTACTTTGGTCTCGTTTTCCTGGTTTTCTTCATCTCGTTTTGCCCTTCTTGGACTCCTTCTCAGCTTCTGTCTTTCTGGACCATGACTTGGACTGTCTCTTTGACCAAGAACCTGGCCTAGCCCATCAGAACTGTCTGGCCTCTCAGTCGTTTAATGCGTGAACCCTGCCTGACCAGATTATTGCCTCAACCCATCTGCCTGCCACTTTCTACTGTGAGCAGTCAGCTGTCAGCTTTGCCCAGCTCCCCCGCGCTCCTGCTGAATTTTTACCAAGGCTTTATTATTTTTTAGAAAAGTGTTGTGCACAACTCCGTGTCTGGTTCTGAGATTTTTCTGGTGCATTACACTTAGAGCCGCACATGGCTAAAAAAAACATTATATATTTTTCTAAAGAGTGAATAAAAAGCTCAGTCAGATAAAAAAAAGTCATTTGTTCATCATAAACAAATCACCACGCAAGTGTAAGATTACATTTTCTGTAAATGTGTGTTCACTTTCGCATTATTGGCCATGTTCTATTTTTTTTTTTCATCTTTCAGAAGTAGTGTCAGTTACATTTAACCTGACCTTAGCTCTGATTCCTGTAGTTTGACTTTTGCTTTGTGGTTCAAAAAGGTCATCAGGAAATTACCTCATTGCCTTTAACTGATTTTTTTTTTTTTTTTTTTTTTACATTTCTTATTATCATGAACTCATGAATAAAAACTATCTACAGTAAATTCAGACAAAAGAAAAACACTGGAGGTCTTGGTGAATGGGACTCACATTTCATTTCTACAGAATCAGAGTGCTGACGCATATTTGTGGCCTCAGTAAACCACACTGAGGTTGCTTGAATCTTATTCTGTTTAGATAAATCTCACTTCTCTGGAAGACAGAAAGAAAATTATACTGAAACATGTTTAATTGTAATGATGTCATTTACTGAAATCAGAACAGTTTCTAACACCATCCGGATTTGAACTAAAGGGTGTTGCTTTCATTCTTTTTCTTTATTAGGTAGATCCAGTTATTTAAAACTGAATGTTTCCTTCAGAGATGTTTAGTAATCCTGCAAATTGATACCTCCACCTCTGCACTTGAGTTATTTGGATCCTGTTTATGACTTCTCTGAGCTTTGGTGGTCTTCTTTTTCTTTCATCTTATTATGATGTCATACATATTACCTTTTTTTATAATGGACTTAATAATACTCTGAGATACTCTAAGGTTTTGCCAGTTTTTAATAACCCACCAGTAATATTTTTTCTTCCAAGGAGTTCAATATGCGAGGCTAATTGTTTCAGCATGAGAACACCTAATAAAGACTGAGAGAATGTGCTTATGTCACAGCAATGAATATACATACATACATACATACATACATACATACATACATACATACATATGTATATATGTGTCACAATTTCACATATATAGTACATGTGACTAATTTATCTTCCATTGCATCATATTTTGTATCATATTATATTGTATAGTTGAGTAGTAATGTATCACACAACATGTTATCATGTTGCTTCATATAATAACTCGTATTGTAGGATCACTGAATGTTATCACTGAATGTTAGTTTGAAAGAAATCTGACTAAAAATTATAAATTTTTTACAACAGAAAAGTGACTAAAAATTATAATTTATTTATATCAGTTATCATCTACCTACATACCTGAATTAACTCTGTGTCTCCTTAGAAACAGTAAAGCTGTTTTGATGGTTGGCTTCATGCTATGGCTCTGTTACTGTTTCAGTAGAGACAAGCCAGACTGGATGAAAAGGAAAGATAGCTGCGAAGAGATGGGCAGTGACCTTTTTTTTTCACACCAAGAAACAACATGTATGCAAGTTGAAGCGGGTCTGAGACGGTGCGTGCCTTCTCATGGGTGGTTTACCGAGACTAAAATGAAAAACAAGTCAGTACCATGCCCTTTGTGTAGGTGTGTGAAGCTGAGCTTATCGCAACTTATCAGCAGCTGACAGTGGTACTGACCAGCACAGGTGTTCCTTATTCCCCTTAATTGGCTCGGTAACAGCATACTGTCCACAGGAGAGGAGACCCAGAGACATGTGTGTGGCCCCGCCCCCTTTCCGCAGGCTGCAGCGAGGTGTACTTGGGAGGCTTGGGTGGTTTGGACAGCGGCAGGTGTGCGAGATTGGAGAACGCGGATTTCTAAGAGTGGAAGAGTTTAAGCGATTTCTGGCGAGTAAAAAGTCAAGTTCTAAGGCGGTTTTGGCATAATCTGGACTGTGAGTAGATTAAGATGGCTAGTTGTAGTGGGGGATGTTCAGAAGATGAAAATATGGATACAGGTTGGGCGTTAGTAGAAAATAGAAAAGGGGGAGGAGGGAGAGACAAGAGTAAAAAAGGACTAAATATAGGTAAAAGATCTTTGGAAGATGAGGAAGAAAGTGTTGAGGTGAGGAAGAAAAAAATGATGGAAGAATTCAAGGTTATATTAAAATTTAAAACAGGACAAGATATGATTGGGGTGAGTCCGATCAATTTATCAAATGGACTAAAGAAAGTTGTCGGAGATATGAAAATGGCTAAAGTTTTAAGGGATGGGAGCCTTCTTATAATCTGTAAGAATGCTGAACAAAAGAATAAGGCATTAAAACTCCAAGTAGTGTGTAAAAAAGAAGTGGTGGAAAGGAAGGTAGTGGGGGAAGAAAGAGGAACAAAAGGAGTAATATCAGGGATCCCGATAGGAGAAAACTTGGAAGAACTAAAGAGAATAATAAAAGGAGGAGAGATTTCAGACATAAAACGATTACAGGCTTTTAGAAATGGGGAAAGAGTGGATAGTACATCTGTGTTACTGGAATTCAAAGATGAAGTTAAACCTGATAAAGTGATGATTGGATACATGAGTTTCAGTGTAAGAACTTATATTCCACCACCTCTCAGGTGCTATAAGTGCCAAAGATATGGTCACATTGCAAATGTATGTAGAGGAAAACAAAGGTGTGGTAGATGTGGAGGTGAACACCCTTATGGGGAATGTGGAGAGAATCCAGTTAAATGTTGTAACTGTGGAGGTAATCATACTGCAGCTTATGCAGGTTGTGTGGTGAGGAAAGAAGCAACTGAAGTTCAGAAAATTAAAACTGATAAAAAAATTACTTATGCTGAAGCAGTGAAAGAGGTGAAAAGTACGGGAAATGCTAACAAAACAAAGTTAGAAAGGAGAAAGGAGACAGAAGATACTCAAAATAATGTCACGTTAGAAAAACTGATTCCATTTCTGGCATATATCATTAATTGTTCAGAACAAGTAAGGACTAAGACTGAAAAAATAAAAATTATAGTAAAGGCAGCAACAAAATTCTTTAATGTCAAAGATCTGTCATGGGAAAAAATTCAGGATGAACTTAGATGTGGAGAAGGACCATCTGAAAATGAAGGCCCTCAAATCACTACATAATTCTAATACTACAATGGAACGCTCGAAGTTTAATAGCTAACGGACAGGAATTTAAAGGGTTCATTAACAAATTAAGTATAAAACCAGACATAATATGTATTCAAGAAACATGGCTTAAATCAACATTGCAATTCAGTATTCATGGTTATGCAGTTTTACGTAAAGATAGAATAAATGGAAGTGGAGGAGGAGGATGTGCTATATTCATAAAGGAAAACATAAAATTTATTCAAATGCAAATAAATACGGATCTAGAACTAAATGCGGTTAAAGTTTGGACAAATAGTGATGTCATTAAAATAATAAACTATTATAATCCTTGTAAGAAAATAGAGAAAGCAAAACTTGAAACGATCCTTAGACACTGGAGAGGGAAAATAATTTGGTGTGGGGATTTTAATGCACATAGTACTTTGTGGGGAGAACAAGATGATTATAATGGTGGAATCTTAGAAGAATTGATTGAGGAAATAGAAATGGTAGTGTTAAATAATGGTGTAGGCACTAGGGTAGATTTGATAAGAGGTAAAGAATCAGCCATTGATCTGACACTGGTATCACAATCTTTGGCAGATAGTTGTAGCTGGGAAGTATATAAAAATAACACTATAGGAAGTGATCATTACCCAATTTTTGTTGAAGTAGAAATGGATATAGAAGAAGAGCAGGTAGAAAGTCAAGGGAAATGGAGATTTGGGGATACAAATTGGGAAAATTATAAAAGAATAAGTGAAGGGGGTATGGTAAAGATAGATATAAATAAACCAATAAATGATTTAAATTTAGAAATTAGTAATAGTATTGTTCATGCAGCAAAAAAAGTCATTCCTAGAAGTAAAGGGGTTAAAAAGAAGAAGATAGTTCCTTGGTGGACTCTAGAGTGTTCAATGGCAATTAAATCAAGAAACAAGGCTTATAAAAATCTGGAAAAATATATTTGCTTCCAAAATCTAATTAATTATAAGAGAAAACAAGCAGAAGTCAGGAAAATCATAAGAAATGCTAAGAGAGATTATTGGAGAAAATATTGCGAGTCATTGGGGAAAAATACGGCATTAGACAGGGTATGGAATACCATTAAAAAAATGTCAGGTAAATCAAAAGAGTACTTCTTTCCAGTAATAAAAGATAATGGTAACACTATAATAGATAATAAGAATAAAGCTGAATTGTTAGCAAGAGCATTTACTAAGATACATAGTATGGAGAATCTTAGTAATACTGAAAAAAAAGGACGGGAAACGACATTAAAAAATCACAGTGAGCTGCTGTGTAATGATGAAGATGATGAGAATATTATGAATATGAAATTCTCTTTAATGGAATTAAATAGAGCATTAAAAAATTCTAATAAATCAACACCTGGGGAGGATCAAGTTAATTATATTATGTTGAATAATCTTAGTGAAAAAAGTAAGAAGATATTACTAGAAATGTATAATAAGATATGGGAGGAAGGAATTTTACCGGATAAATGGAAAGAAGCTATAATTATTCCTATTTGTAAACCTGGAAAAGATCCACATTTAGCTGAGAGTTACAGGCCGATAGCATTAACATCATGTATTGGTAAGGTGATGGAAAAGATGGTAAATAACAGATTAATATATTTTCTGGAATCCAAGGAGAAGATTAAACCATATCAGTTTGGGTTTAGGAAAGGAAGAAGTACAATAGATCCTATACTATATTTAGAACATGAAATTAGGAGGGCACAGGTGAATAAAGAGGTATTAATAGCAATCTTTTTGGATATAGAAAAAGCTTATGATATGTTGTGGAAAGAAGGATTATTGATTAAAATAAAACAAATAGGTTTAAGGGGTAAAATTTATGGATAAAAAAAATTTTAACTGGAAGAAATATAAAAGTTAAAATAGGTAGTGAAGTAAGTTCAAAACATCAAATTGAAAACGGTACTCCTCAAGGAAGTATAATAAGTCCTATGTTATTTGTTATAATGATTGATGATATTTTTAGTAAAATAGATAAATATTTTGGAGTATCATTATTTGCAGATGATGGCCTTATCTGGAAAAGGGGGAGAAATCTAACATTTATAAATAAGAAAATGCAAGAGGCAATACATAATGTAGAAGATTGGGCTTTAGAATGGGGTTTTAGAATTTCAATATCTAAATCTAAGTTCATTACTTTTACTAATAGGAAAATAAATACAAATGTAAATCTTAAATTATATGAGAATGATGTAGAAAGCATAGATCAGATTAAATATTTAGGAATTTGGTTTGACAAAAAACTTACGTGGAAGATGCATATAAAAAAAATAATTGAGAAAAGTAAAAAAATCCTAAATATAATGAGATGTTTAAGAGGTAAAGATTGGGGAGCTGATAGGAAGGTATTAAAAACAATATATATAGGACTAATTAGATCAGTAATTGATTACGGATGTATTGTATATAATTCAGCTTCTAATAGTTTATTAAAAGAAATAGATAGAATACAATATCAGGCTTTAAGAACTTGTTGTGGAGCAATGAAAACAACCCCAGTATCAGCTTTACAAGTTGAAATGGGGGAGATGCCACTAGAACTTAGAAGAAAACAACTAGCCATAAATTATTGGGCAAATGTAAAAGGGCATAAGGAAAACTTTCCTCCAAATGTTATGTTACAACCATGTCAGGAAAAAATAAAAAAAAAGAGAATCAATAGTTTTGGATGGATTATAAATAATGAGATAAGTGAGTTAGGAATAAATCATTATTTAATTAGTCCTGTGATGTGTATTCCAAATACTCCACCTTGGGTAAGTGGAAAACCTGAAGTTGATTTAAACTTATTGGGAAAAGGCAGACAAATAGAAAAAAAAGAGGTGGAAAAGTATATAAATAAAGAATATGCTGAATATTTACAAGTATTTACAGATGCTTCTAAAATGTTAAATGATAAAATTGGAATAGCATTTATAATTCCGGACTTAAACATTATGAAAAATAAAAGAATAACAGATAGAATGACAGTTTATACAGGTGAGCTAGTGGCTATATTAATGGCTCTAGAGTGGTGTGAGGAAACAAGGAAGAAGGAAATATTGATTTGTTCAGATTCAAGCAGTGCATTAATAAGTATCTTAGAACAAAACTCAGAAACGAGACAAGATATCATATTGAATATTAACCAATCAATTTTTAAAATTAAAAAATATGGATCTAGGGTTAAGTTAATTTGGATTCCTGCTCATATTGGGATAGTAGGAAATGAATTGGCGGATCAATTTGCTAAGAGTGCAGCAAAAAGGGATAATGTTGAGGTAAATATCAAAATAAGTAGAAATGAGGTCAAGAATATTAGTAAAATATATTTTAAAAAGAAATGGCAGGAATTATGGGATAGAGAAGAAAAGGCAAGATTTTACTATAACATTCAAAGAAAAGTAGGGGAATGTAGGGAAGGTAATAGGAATAGAAAAGAAGAGGATATTATATCCAGATTAAGGTTTGGGCATACGGGGCTAAATAGTACTTTGAAAATAATTAATAAACATAGTACAGGGTTGTGTAATTATTGTGGAGAGTCAGAAACAGTGCAGCATATTTTTCTAGTTTGTGATAAGTACAATCGGGAAAGAGAGATATTAGTCAGAGAGTTAAAAAGAAATAAAGTAATTTTAGATATTAAAAATCTGCTGCAAAGGTCCTCTGAAGATGTAGTATTTAATAGCATTTTTAGTTATCTTAGGAAATCAGGTTTAATGGGAAGATTATAGTGATAGGACATCTAATCTATACTCCAGTCTGGAAGGTGGCGGTAATGCACCTATAAGTTGTTTGCCAACCGCCAAAAAAAACCTAAAAGAAGAAGAAGAAGAAGAAGAAGACATGTGTGTGTGTTTTCATTGTGCTTTAAACACACACACCTTCTTTCAAGACAAGGTGACTTTGATCTTTCTTTGTACTTCTGCAGGCTAAATTAAACTTTGTTAGCTTGAAGGTAATTGCCCACTGAGATTTCTTTTTTTTGGGGGGGGTGGGGAGTTGAAGAGTTACCAACTGTTCAATCTTGCATTTGCAAAATATTATTTGCTAGATCTGTTTTGATAAATATGTCTGAGCAAACTTTTTAGAGGATAAATTTTTCTGTGGATCAATTCCTTTGTAGTTGATTATTGAGTACGGAGTCCTTGAAGTGACCATTGGGGGCCAGCTGACAAATGAATGTTTTACTTCATTTTGCTTTTTAATGTATGTATTCAATCTGAATTTTTTTTTTTTTAAAGTGGTTGTGGATTTTTAATCGCATCTACGATGTGTGTCCAAATATAATCCTGAGTTAAATATTCATAACTCTAGATTTTAATTGAAAATGTCTTTGTAGACTTTGTATTTCCATTTTAAAAATTGCATAAGCTAAATATCTATATTATGGCCACAAAAGAACTGGGTGCAATGTATAAAAAGAAATAATATCGATATGTTTAGTAATATTCTTTCGAAACAATACTGGACTGAGATCATCTTCACAATCTTAGCAGAAGTGGATTCTGGGTTTTGGAAAACCAGTGCCCTTGAATTTATATATATATTTTTACTTCAACTCATCGTGGGTCCCTGCATTACTGAACCTTAACACGACCTCAGTGTCATCTGGAGCAACAGCACCTGCGCTCTTTTTTTTTTCCAGCTTTGGCATGCCTGTCTGCCTTCCAGCCTCCAACCGAGGTCTCAGAAAATCTGAAACATAAATATTCCAGCTAAACCACAGTGATATTCTCCATTCATTTATTTATTTACCTGGAATCTAAGCAAAATGTAAATGCTGAATGCTAAATACTAAGTACGCCCTTTTTAGTTGTAAGGTGGAAGAAAAAGGATACATGTTTTTTGAAACTGTCTTTTAAATAAAACTCCCTTAAATCAGTGCTATCTAGAACCATCTTTGGCTATATTTCTTTACCAGCTCTGCATGTTTAAAGATATTTTTGATGCCTGTTCTTTGCAAAATAGCTCAAATTCAACTAGATTAGATGTCTATTATCTGTAAAATAATGAAAAGAAATTCTAGTGTTCTAATGTAAATTTAAACTGGGCCATTGTAACACCTGAAAAAGGCTTTGATTTAAACAGTTTTGTTGTAGCTCTGAGTTTATGTTTGGGTTTTTGTCCTGTTGGAACGTGAACCTCCACCCCAGTCTCAAGTCTTTGTAGCCTGTTTTCTTCCCTGTGTTCAGCTCCCTCCATTGTCCCATCAACTCTGCCCCGCTGTCCCTGCAGAAGAAAGCCTCCCACAGCATAATGCTACCACTGCCATTCTTCAGCATAGGGATGGTGTGTTCAGGGTAAGATGCAGAGTGGCTTTTCTGACATACATGGCATTTTGCGTGTTGCTTTCATTTGACCAGAAGAACCTTATTCCACATGTTTGCTGTGCTGCCAGTACAGCTTGTGACAAACAGCGAACAGGCTTGTGGACTGAATGACTGACAGGTGACGTGTCTAAATATTCCTTCACCTGAGCTGCAGATCTCTGCAGCTTCTTCAGAGTTACAACAGACCCCTTGGCTGCCTCTCTGATTAACGATCTCTTGCCTGTCAGTTGTTAGGTGGATAGCCATGTCTTGTTTGGTGCTTTTGTCAATTTCAGATGATGGATTATACGGCGCTGAGATGTTCAAAGCTTTAGATATTATTTTACGGGTTTTATGGATTATTTTATGGGCTCCAAGACAGCTTTTATTTTCACCACAACGCTATCCCAGACCTATCTACTGTGTTCCTTTGTCTTCATTATGCTGTTTTATTTGCTAATGTTCCCCGACAAATCTCTGAGGCCTCTACACTAAATTTTATTTATAAGCGTCTTAATAATTGGGTGCAACACAAAAGCAAACAGGTGTGTATTGCAAAAAAAAAGAAAAAGAGGAAAATGCATGTATTATTTTCCTTCCTTTCATCAATTATACACACAGAGGTATATGATAGCTGGGTGCTTTTACTCAGTTACATTTACTTGAGAAGCTTTTTGAAAAACTACTACTGGCAGTAGTTTTGCTGCATCCAGCTTTTAACTTGTACTTGAGTAATATTATTTCAGAGTATCTCTACTCTTAAGTAAAACGTTGGCTACTTCATCCACATATGGACACATCCCAATAAAATAACTATTATGACAACATGTGTAAACTGTTAGTACTCTCCCTTAAAGAAGGTCTAATTGCTGAAAATAGTTGAAACCTACTAGATCTCCTTTCAGTCTTTCTGTACAGGTGATTCATTCATGGGAAAGGATTAAAACTTTAGAGGAGTTTAAATTTAATGGTAGGTCACCCAAGAACATAGCATAGTTTGATATAATTGTTATAATTCCCCACAGGGCTAATCAGTGCTAAAGAATATTTTTAAATGTCACAAAGATGCAGACAAATGCTCCATTGCCACACCCCGGCACCTTGCAATATGGACTGTAAATTAAATTTAAAAATACCTCGGGTATTCAAGGTGTTACTGATGTTGGTTGACTGCAGGAACTGTAACTATAGCAACAGAGGATTCTTCCCAGTAAAATAATACATGTATAAGACGAGGGAAAGCATGAGTGGTTTTTGAGTGTTGGTGTTAGAGGGTTCAGACTGTGTGTGCTTGTGTGTTAATTAGGATTGGTGGATTTGATTGCCACTTTTGCCTCTGATCCTAGATATGAAATAAAAGAGACTGGAGATTGGTGGGCAACAGGACACTTGCAGCACAAGTGACAACGCTGCATAAATTAGGTTATTTATGCATTTGTTTTTTAAATATTTATTTAAACAGATCCCCTGCTTTCATTTTATTTTATGATACTGAATAAACTGTGAGCACAAAGGATCAAAAATTGCATTTGCTGCGCCAAAATCTGTGGATTAGACGTTGTGGCTAAACAAGACGATATAATTGTTTGTTTGTTTTTTTCTGTTCTGTTTGTTCTTTTCTCCTTTTCAGGGATTTTTTCAGCTACTGTTATATATTTTTGATTGTTTTTCATACTGTAATGCTCTCTGTCTCTCTTACAGATATTTGGATCAGTAGAACTCAGAGCTAGACAGGCGACATTTTAGGAAAGTGGAAAGGACCGTTTCCCTCACAGACATGATTGTTATTAGATAAACAATAATTTACAATTAATAACATAAAATGTTCTAATGTTATTTTAAGAGTATTTAATTTAAAGATGTTTAAAATGAATCACACGTCTGTCTTTGACATCGTACAGGAACAGGAGCGTTGTGTTAATCCTTTAACCACTAGATGGCGCTGTACTCTCCCATCCGACGGCGCGATCGAGGCAAGCGTTGATTGACAGTAGGTCTATCCCCGCCCACGTCGTCTTCCTAACCAATCACAGATTACGTCGAATTGTTGTCGTACGTGTGTTGACATCGGAGCGAAGCAACCGGGAGAGAAGCTAACCGCTAGTAACCAACGTATCAAGGTATGTGTTTTTCAGGCAGGGATAATAAGGGAAAGTGTTGTTAAA